>NW_016820236.1:22481-28229 GCF_001698545.2 Rhinopithecus bieti | reverse complement strand
TATGAGGACACAAAGGCATGAAAATGATACAGTGGACTTTGGGGACTTGGGGGGAAGAGTGGGAAGAGAGTGAGGGATAAAAGACTATAAATATGGTGCAGTGTATACTGCTCGGGTGATGGATACACAAAAATCTCACAAATCCCCACTGAAAAACTTGCTCCTGTAACCAAATACGACACTTACCCCAATAACTTTTGGAAAAACATATATAATTTTAAAAAATGTGTTAAAGATCTAAACTTAGGGGCTAAAACTATTTTTTTCAAGGTGATGAATTAGAGGCTTTCAGCATGCCTCAGGCACCTGGAAATAACAATATAGTGTATAAAGATAGACTCTGAGCTTTAATTCAAGAAAGAAAAATGGGAATCCATCAGAATCGTGAAGAATACCCCAGATCTTGGAAAGGCGAATGCTGGTAAACTGCCGCCATGATGGCATTTGTCTGATAAAAGTGAGTGAAACCCCAGTACATGAGAGAGGAAGAGATCCACCCTCTGTGACTCAGTTTTCCATTAGAGATCCAAGCAAACCAGGCCAATGGAGAGCACTTTGCTTCTCCCAAGTCCTGGAGTTAACCTGGGGACAGGTTTGGAGACACTGTGAGGGAAAGAAACTCGGGAAAGCTTCACACATTTTCCCAGACCCAGGATTGAGAGCAGGGTACCTCCTTTAACCCAGGTCCATCCGAAGACAGCAATTCTTTGGCAACCTGGCAGTGTGGCCATGCAGGCATTTAGTCTTAGGTCAGACATTGGAGTTCCTGCTCTGGAGTGGAGTAGTGGCCTCCATAGCCAGAACCGTGAAAAGTGCCTCAACAGTAGGTGCTATAACTGTGCTCATTCCCTTCCCATGCCTGGGGTGGGATGAGAGCTGCTATAGCTGCAGTTTCTTTTGGGCAAAAAGTCTTGCACCCAGGGCTAGCTTGGCAACATTGAACTGATCTGCATGTACCATTGCTGGGTTCCCCACCCTGCTTCTCTGATATCACAGTACAAGGGGGACCTTTCTGCTCCACTCTGAGGCAGAAGTCCAGGCATTAGAGCACCCACTTGTCAGGATCAGCAGCCTGAGCCACTCCACCCTTCCTGGACATATATTGTGGTGCAGGGGTGTGCTTTCTGCTCCACACTCAAGCAGATCTCCAAGCATTTGGAGCACCAATTCACCTGGCTTAGCAGCCTGAGCCACCCCAGCCTTGCCACACATAGTTCTTGATGCAGTTTTCTCTGCTCCATGCCCAGGCTGACCTTCAGCCATTGGAGCACCTGTTCTCCTTGTTCAGCAGCCTGAGCCACCCCACCCTTCCTGCACATAGTTCTTGGTGCAGTTCTCTCTGCTCCATGCCCAGTCAGACTTCCAAATATTTGGAACACGTGCTCAACAGAATCTGCAGCATGACCAACCCCACCCATCTTGTGCAGAGATTTTGGTGCATGAGGACCCTTTCTGACATACTCAGGCAGATCTCTAACATTCAGAGAACGTGCTTGTTTGGTCAAGCAGTCTGAGATGCCCCATACCTTCTGTGCAGAGATCTTGCAGGGTGTCATCTCTGCTCCACGCCTAGGCAGATGTCCAGGCACATGGAACACTTGTTTGCCTGCTTCAGCAGCCTGAGATGCCCAACCTCCTTTGTGCAGAGCTCTTGTTGCAGGGGGATCCTCTCTGCTCCACACCGAAGCATATCTCCAGCTATCTGGAGTGCCCACTCTCCTGGATGATAAGCTTAAGATGCCCCCTATCCCTGTGTAGAGAACTTGTAGCTGAGGAGGTTTGCCAGCTCCACGCCTAGGCACACCATTGTGTGCCTGGTGGCCACCCAATGGATTCTCCTTTGGCACTGGTGCTTGTGCCTGCTATCAGGGGACCTGCACCTAGTCTGGCTTCTCCCATGCCTGAGGAAAGAGCTCTGATCACCATGCATTCTATAAATCAACCCATTGCCTGAGGCAACAGAGAGCTTCTGCCAGGAACAATGATCAAGTATATACCCACATATGTTGCTCCCAGCCAGCTCATAGCTATAAATGCCATTTACAGACTTGTTGGATAAACTGCACAGCATAATATAAACTGTGCCAAAAGAAGTGCATAGTGCTGTAGAAGCTAAGCCAAAAGACTACCAAGCATTCTCTAGTCACACCCCATAGGAGGGGTGTGAAAGGGAAAGAAAAAAATATTAATAATGAAATAATAATAACATTTTAAGAAAAGAAAGAAAAAGAAAAAAATCCTACCTGCACAGAAGTATTTGCAAAAATTGGAAGTGCCAGCATCTCCAAATGAGAAGGAACCAGCCCAATAATTCTGGCACCATAAAAAATCTGAATGTAGTTACACCACCAAAGGATCACACTAGCTCTCCAGCTGTAATCCCTAAACAAAATAGAAATTCAGAAATGACAGATAAAGAATTCAAAGCATGGATAGCAAAGAAGCTCAATGCAATTCAAGGCAAAGTTAAAAATCAACATGAACAAATTTCTAAAGCAACCTAGGAAAG
The DNA here is from genome assembly GCF_001698545.2 of Rhinopithecus bieti. Classification (NCBI taxonomy): domain Eukaryota; kingdom Metazoa; phylum Chordata; class Mammalia; order Primates; family Cercopithecidae; genus Rhinopithecus; species Rhinopithecus bieti. The sequence goes on along the minus strand of NW_016820236.1, from coordinate 25,720 downwards.
AAAGGAAGAGATCAACATCTTAAAAGAAATCAGGCAGAGCTTCTGTAATTGGAAACTCACTTAAAATTGTTAAGATACAATTGAAAGCTTTATTAATAAACTGGATAAAGCAGAATAAATAATATTAGAGTTTGAAGACTGGTCTTTTGAACTAAATTAGCCTGACAAAAATAAAGAGAAAAGAATTTTAATAAATGAGGAGGGTCTTCAAGAAATATCGTATTATGTAAAGTGACAAAACATACAAATTATTGGCAATCCTGAGGGGGGCGGGGGAGAAAGCAAACAAACAGGAAAAATACATTTTAGGGAATAATTCAAGAAAACTTCCCAATCTTGCTAGAAAAATAGGCATCCAAATAAAAGAAATCCAGAGTACACCTGTGAGGTACTATACAAAATGAACTTCACCAAGGCATATAGTCACCAGACTGTTCAAGGTCAATGCCAAAGAAAAAAAATCTTAAAGGCAGCTGTAGAGAAAGGACAGATCAAACACAAAGGGAGTGACATCAAGCTAACAGCAAATTTTTCAGCAGAAGTTTTACAATCCAGGAGATATTGGGGCACTATTTTCAGCATTCTTAAAAAAAACTAAATTTCAACCAAGAATTTATATCTTGCCAAACAAGCTTCGTAAGTGAAGGAGAAATGAAATATTTTCCAGACAAGCAAATGATAAGAGAATTGTTAACACTAGACCAGCATTACAAGAGATTTTTCAGGGAGTTCTAAATATGGAAACAAAAGAATGATACTGACTACCACAAAAACACACTTAAGTTAATAACCCATAGACCCTATAAAAAGCATAAACAAAATAGAAACTACAAAGCAAAGAGCTAACAAATTCACAATAGAATCAAAACCTCACATATCAATATTAACCTTGAACACAAATGGTCTAAACATCCCATGTAAAAGGCGAAGAATGGCAAGTTGGATAAAAAAACAAAAACAAAATCCATTCATCTGCTGTCTTTGAGGGACCTATCTCACACAAAATGGAACCCACAGGCTCAAAGTAAAGGATTGGATGAAGAAACACTAATGCAAACAAAAAACAAAAAGAGCAGGGGTCACTACTCTTGTATCAGATAAAACAGACTTTAGACCCACAACAGTAAAAATGATCAAAGAAGGGCATTATATAATGACAAATTAAAGAAGATGATTTAATGATTCTAAATATACATACATGCAACATTGGCTCACCCAGATTCATAAAACAAGTACTTTTAGACACACAAAAAGACTTAGACATATACACAATTACAGCAGTGAACTTCAACACCCCACTGACAGAATTAGATAGATTATTATGAAGAAAACTAGCAAAGAAATTCTGGAATTAAACTTGATGCTTGACCAAATGGACCTAATAGACATCTATAGAATACTTCACCCATCAACCACAGAATATACATTCTTCTCATCTGCACATCGAACATACTCCAAGATTGTCTGCATGCTTGGTTGCAAAGCAAGTCTTAATAAACTTTAAAAAATGAAATTATACCAACAATACTGTCAGAACACAGTGGACTAAAAATAGAAATCTATACCAAGAAGATCTCTCAAAATCACACAATTCCATGGAAATTAAACAACTTCATTCTGAATGACTTTTGGGTAACAACAAAATCAGGAAGGAATTTTAAAAAAATCTTTGAAATAAATGAAAACAGGGATACAACATACCAAAATCTCTGGGATGCAATGAAAGTGGTATAAAGAGGAAAGTTTACAGTGCCAATTGCCTACCTCAAGAAGTTAGGACAATCTCAAATTAATAATCTAACATCACACCTAGAAAAATTAGAAAAACAAGAACCTCAAAGCTTACAGCAGAAAATAAAAACTGATCAGATTGGAACTGAACATAATTGAGACCCAGAGATCCACAGAAAGAATCGATGAAATGACAAGTTGGTTCTTGGTAAGGATAAACAAGATCAATTGACTACTAGCTAGATTAACAATGAGTAAGAGAGAGAAGATTCAAATAAGCACAATCAGAAGAAACAAAGGTGGTATCACAACTGATCCCACAGAAATACTTCTGTATTTCCACAGAAGTATTTCTGTGGAATCAGCTGTAATATGATCCTCAAAGACTATTATGAACACGTCTATGCACACAAACTAGAAAATCTAAAGAAAATGAATAAATTCCTGGAAACATACAATCTTCCAAGATTGAATCAGGAAGAAATTGTAACCCTGCACAAATATTGAGTTCTAAAATTGAATCAATAATAAAAGACCTACCTATAGAGTATATCTGGAGGCTTAAGAAGGCAGGCTTTATTTTGTCTTGTTTTTGCTTTTGTTTTTTGTTTGTTTGTTTGATCGTTTTTTGCACTGGAAACCCAAGATTGCAAGCAATGCCCATCTTGAGTAGTCTAGAGGCCCCAGACAGCATGAGTAAGGGTTGCTAATGATTCATTTAGAAAGGAGTGGGCCTGGTAACACTGAAGGAAGTACTTGTTGGATGATTAAGGGTACAGCCTTAAGGGTTTGTTGGTGAGGCAGGCCCCATTTAAAACAAGCAAGCACACAAGTAATAAAATTTATCAATGAAAATACAGCACCTGAAAAGTCCAAATAGACCTAAGAAAGTTCTTTAATGAGTATTTAGATGTCCCCATTGAAAGAGTGTCATCAATACAATGTCATAGGTGAAATCTTGGTGGCAGCTAGATGTGACTCAGGTTTTGTCTGCATAGTCTACGTGTGATGGCTGGACCTTTCACGTTTCATGAGGAGCTGAGTAAAGGCGTACTGTTTCCCTTTGAAGAGATATGTGACTTGAGATTGGGAAGCTGTTGAAAGAGGTGCTGAATAGGTCATGTCAGTTAAATCTATAATAGCAAATTATTTTCCAGCAGCCTTGTTGTATTGAATTTGTTATTTCAATAATGTTTGGATTTGGAGTTTTATTGGTGCTGCTATGATAGGAGGCATTATAATGATTCATTCAGGTGCCACTCATTTTTATTTTGTCTTAATATAGGTCAAATGGGACAAGTAAAGGGGAAACCACTGTAATAATGAGCCATTCCTTCAATAAGCTGAATAGACTGCTATCTAATTTGGTAATCCTTATTAGTTAAAATTGTGACAAATATGTAGGGTCTGATTTAGTGAGATTGACCATTAGAGCTGAGAATTTAATTGTATATAATTTATTGTATCTGTTTGGGACCTTAGAGGTAAAACAAATTATTTCCCCTTTC
>NW_016820236.1:13173-22267 GCF_001698545.2 Rhinopithecus bieti | reverse complement strand
AGGGGATTTTTATTTTAACTTTTCCCCTCTAGAGAATCCCAATGTAGTTCAAAATATTGCAATAGAATTGAGGACAGCTACAGAAACAGAAGTACTTTTGACCTTGGAGCTTTCTAAGTAACTATCTGCAAGTGGTAGCATGGACTCTAAATGCCTTATAGTAACTCTTCATCATAAGAGGAACCACCTGGGGAATACTTAGTCCCTTTACAGGAAATGTTTGAGAAATGCAGAGAGCAGTGTCTGGCAAAGACACCAGACTGTGGCCCTATTCTCTCCAACAAATGGGCCTGGCATCTCTTAGGACGTGGTTAGGGGTAAGGTTCCTTAGCCTTTATGCCCTTTTTTGCTTTCCCAACCCTATCTAGTGTCAAGCTTCTCAGCCCTGTTTCCCCACATGTAATGCCAAGCTTAGACCTGCTAAATTTGGGGCAAGGGCTTGGTAGAATCCAGCGGAATCGACATAGAGTGGTATAGCTCAAAGCACAAGCACACCAACTATTGATTGAGTCTGTCCAAACCCACTGAGCTGTGAAATGGACCCAGTTTGTAAGCCATAAGCAAGAGAAGAAAAATCCATTGCATTCATGGTCTTTGCCCAGGCAGCCTTCTCTGCTTACTTTGGCAATGTTTTATTTGGGTGTCTAGACTCCCCTGCTTGACATCAGGCAGCCTGGCCATCAAACCCAGGAATTTATCTAGATGTGGGGTAAATGACATATATACATTAATAGATAATAAATAAAGCTTATTACTCACATCAGAAATAGCAAGAGGATTTCCCAAGAAGGGTACAAATTCTGTATAAAGAGAAAGACTATTTTTGACTATGACAGCTTCTAGGGCCCCAACTCTCCCCACACCCCTTTACCTTACATGTAGACAACAAGATAAGAAAGTCTGAACACTCCCTTTGTCCCTTGCTGTTGGCAGACATTTAAAACTACACAAGACTTGGCCTCTTTATCCTGGCCCTACCTTCCCAATTACAATAAAACTCCATAAGCCCCCATTACCTATACCCTTGCTCTTGACTTGAATTTTATCAATAAATCTAAATTCTGCCTGGTTGCACTCTGGATCAAACTTGAGCCCTTTCACATTAAAAAGAAAAAAGACAAACCAAAGATTGGAGGAAATATTTGCAAATCATATTTCTGACAAAGGACTTGTATACAGAGTATATAAATAACTCTTAAAACTCAACAATAGGAAACAAATCACTCAATCACAAAATGGACAAAAGAACTGATAAATAGAGAAGATATATGAGTGGCAAATAAGCATATGAAAAGATGCTAAACATCACTATCCATTAGAAAAATTCAAATAAAGGCTCACGCCTGTAATCCCAGCACTTTGGGAGGCCGAGACGGGCAGATCATGAGGTCAGGAGATCAAAACCATCCTGGCTAACATGGTGAAACCCTGTCTCTACTGAAAATACAAAAAAATTAGCCAGGCATGGTGGTGGCCTCCTGTAGTCCCAGCTACTCGGGAGGCTGAGGCAGGAGAATGGCGTGAACCTGGGAGGCGCAGCTTGCAGTAAGCCGAGATAGCACCACTGTACTCCAGCCTGGGGGACAGAGCGAAATTCTGTCTCAAAAAAAAAAAAAAAAAAAAAAAAAATTCAAATAAAGACATCAATGAGATACCACTACACATCTACTGCAAGATCTAAAAGCAAAGCAAACAAACAAACAAACAAAAAACTGGAAATATCAAATGCTGGCCAAGATGTAGAGCAACTGAAACTCATACACTGCTAGTTAGAATGTAAAATAAGACATCTTTCAAAAATGTTGTGGTAATTACCTAAAAACTTAAACGCATCTACTATATGATTCAACAAGTCCACTCCAAGGCATGTACTCCAGCGAAATGAGAGCATATTTCCAATGTCTTGTACACAAATGTTTACTGAAGTGCTATTCACTGTAGCAAATATATGCATTTAACCTATTTGTCCATCAATGGACAAATGAATAAATAAAATGTGGTATATATACACAATGAAATACTATTTGGCCATAAGCAAGAATAAAATTATGTCATTTGCAGCAACATGGATAGAACTGTAAGTCATTATGTTAAATTAAATAAACTAGGCACACAAAGACAAATATCACGTGCTCTTACTCATATGTGGAAGCTAAAATATTTGATCTCATGGGGGTATTGAGTAGAATAATAGATAACAGAGGTTGGGAATGGTTTATGAGTTGGGGGAGATGAAAAGAAGTTTGTTAGTGGATATAGACATAGCATTAAATTGAAGGAATAAGTTTTGGTGTTTCATGGCAGAGTAGGGTGACTATAGTTAAAAACAATGTATTGTATATTTGTAATAGCTAGAATGTTACAAATGTTGTGTATCAATAAAAAAGAGATAGAGTCCTGTGCATAGTATGTTTATTGTGGCACTGTTCACAATAGCAAATAGTTGGAACCAACCCAAATGCCCATCAATGATAGGCTGGATAAAGAAAATGCAGTACATATATACCATGGAATACTACGCAGCTGTAAAAAAAAGGATGAGTTCGTGTCCTTTTCAGGGACATGGGTGAAGCTGGAAACCATCATTCTCAGCAAACTAACACAAGAACAGAAAACCAAACACCGCATGTTCTCACTCATAAGTGGGAGGTGAACAATGAGAACACATGGACACAGGGTTGGGGGCATCACACACTGGGGCCTGTCAGAGGATGGGGGGGCTAAGTGAGGGATAGCATTAGGAGAAATACCTAATGTAGATGATGGATTGACGGGTGCAGCAAACCACCATGGCACGTGTATACTTATGTAACAAACCTGCATGTTCTGCTCACGTACCCCAGAACTTAAAGTATAATAATAATAATAATAAAGTCCTGTGTGGGAGCTGTCCACTGCAAAGAATCTCACCTTCAAGACATTTTACAGATTTTGAAATCTCATGGTACTGGAGATGAAATAGACAACCTCAAATCCTTCAATTAAAAAAAACAGATTCCTGTCAGTCGTTTAGGGTTGATGAGACAGAGATTTTCCAGGTTTTCAATCAAAATGTCAGCAGGGGAACTCTTAAGGAATGGGGATGAACTAGAGATAGATTGGATCTTACTAAAATGGTAACACAAGCACAATTGATATTAATTTCCTCTTACAGTATTTACATAATTAAACTCTTACCCTATCTGCCAAAGAAAGGGAGAATCTTCTCTGATGGAAGATGTCATCTGACTCTTTTTAAACTATGTATTTATTTTTTAAAAATTTATTTTTTATTTCAATAGGTTTTGCAGGGAGCAGGTGGTGTTTGGTTACATAAATAAGTTATTTAGTGGTGATTTCTGAGATTTTGGTGCACCCATCACCCAAGCAGTGTGCACTGTACCCAATGCATAATATTTTTACCTCATCCCCCTCCCACCCTTTCCCCTATGTCTCCAGAGTTCATTGTATCATTCTTATGCCTTTGTGACCTCATAGCTTAGCTCCCACTTATGACTGAGAACATATGATGTTTGGTTTTACATTTCTGAGTTACTTCACTTAGAATAAGAATCTCCAATTCCATCCAGGTTACTGCAAATGCCATTATTTTGTTGTCTTTAATGGCTGACTAGTACTCCATGGTGTATATACACCATATTTTCTTCATCCACTCATTGATTGATGGGCATTTGGGCTGGTTTCATATTCTTGCAATTGTGAATTGTGCTGTGATAAACATGCATGTGCAAGTATCTTTTTTGTATAATGACTTATTTCACCTGGTTAGATACCTAGTAGTGGGATTCCTGGATCAAATGGCAGTATACATACTTTTCTTTAAGGAATCTTCACACTGTTTTTCATAGTGGTTGTACTAGTTTACATTTCTACCAACAGCGTAAAAGTGTTCTCTTTTCACCACCTCCACGCCAACATCTTTTTTTTGATTTTGTTATTTTGGCCATTCTTGCAGGAGTAGAGTGGTTGATTCTTTATAGTTTTTTTATACACACTGCCTGATATACAATAAAACATTACTCGACCTGTGAATGAGGCAGAATAAGTTGACTTACAATCATTACAAAAATAAACAATTGATGCATAACCACAGATGTGAATATTGGAGTTAGCAGGCAAAGACTATAAAATAATTATACCTAGAGTAGAAAAAAAATTAAAAGATGAACAAAAGGGATGAAAAGATGAGAAAATTCAGCAGAGAATCAGAATCTATTCAAAAAACTAACATTTTAGGCAAAGCAATCCCAAGCAAAAAGAATAAAGCTGAAGGCATCACACTACCCAACTTGAAACTATACCACAAAGTCACAATAACCAAAACCGCTTGACACTGGTACAATAACAGACATATAGACCAATAAAATAGAACAGAAAACTCAGAAATAAAGCCACAAACCTACAACCATCTGATCTTTGACAAGGCTGACAAAAAACAGCAATGGAAAAAGGACTCCCTATTCAGTAAATGGTGTTGGGATAACTAGCCATATGCAGAAGATAGAAGCTGGACACCTACCTTTTACCATTTACAAAAATTAACTCATACTGGATTAAAGATTTAAATGTAAGACCTCAAACTACAAGAAACCCTGAAAGATAATCTAGGAATATTCTTTTGGACATTGACGTTGTCAACGGCTTCTTGGCTAAGTCCCCAAAAGCAATTGTAACAAAACCAAAAATAGACAAGTGGAATATTATTAAACTAAGGAGCTTCTGTAGAGCAAAAGAAACTATCAACAGAGCAAATAGAGAATCTACAGAATGGGAAAAGATAATCACAAACTATGCATCTGACAAAAGCCTAATATTCAGAATCTAGAGGGAACTTAAATCAAAAGCAAAACACAGATAACCCAGTTAAAACATTGCCAAAGGGCATGAAGAGACACTTCTCAAAAGAAGACTAGAAGTGGTCAATGAACATATGAAAAAATGCTCAATATCATCAATCATCAGAGAAATGCAAATCAAAACCCCACTGAGATAACATCTTATACCTGTCAAAATGGCATTTTTTAAAGTCAAAAAATAAGAATGAAAACAGATGATGGCTGTGAAGAAAGGGGAACACATATACACTTTGTAGGAATGTGAATAAGTCAAGCCACTGTGGAAAGTAGTCTGGAAATTTCTTAAAGAATTTTAAACAGAACTACAATTAAAACCAGCAATATCATTACTGTGTATATACTCTCCCAAAATAAATCATTCTACCAAAAAGACACATATACTTGTATGTTCATCACTGTATTATTCACAATAGCAAAAACATGGAAGCAAGTCAGGTACCCATAAGTGGTAGCTTGGATGATGAAAATATGGTACCTATGCACGTTGGCATACTACACAGCCATAAAAAAGAGTGAAATTGTGTCCTTTGCAGCTATATGGATAGAGCTGGAGGCTATAGCCTAAGCAAATTAATGCAGGAACTGAAAACCAAATATAGCATGTTCTCACTTATAAGTGGGAGCTAAGCATTGAGTGCAAATGAACATAAATATGGGACAAACAGACACCGTATACTACTAGAGGGTGAAAGGAGGGAAAATAGGCTTAAAAACTACCTATGAAGTACTATGCTCACTACCAAGGTGAAAGTATCCGTACTCCAAACCTCAGCATCACGCAATATTTCCATGTAACAAATCTTCACATGTACCTTCTGTATCTAAAATGAAAGTTGAAATAAAAATAAATTAACATTCTAGATCTAGAAAACTTGATACTTGAAATTAATAATTCACTAGACAGAAAGAGAGCAATCAGAACAAAACAGAAAATACAACTAGTGGACTCTACGACAAATATCCAACGTGAAATACAGTGGAAAAAAAAAAAAAAAGAAAAGTGCAGAGTGAAAGAAGAATATGCCACAAAATTTCTAATATATCTGTAAGGAGAGAGAGAATGTAATAGAAGGAATCTTTAAATAGATTATGGCTAAAAGTTTTCTAAAACTGAAGACATTATCTTACAGTTTCTAGAAGCTCAGCAAACCCCAGAGGAAAGCAATACTGAGGCACAAATAATCAAACTGCAAAAGTAATAAAAAATGAAAAAAATGAAAGGTGCCAGGGGAAAAGACACATTCTCTTTAAAAGAACATCAATATAACTAATAGTTGTTACATTATAAAACTATACTACTCAAAACAACATATTGTCATAAAAAGTGGCACATAGACCAATGGAAGAGAATAGAGAGTTCAGAAATAGTTTCACACATTTACAGTCATTTGATTTTTGACAAACATATCAGGAACACACAATGCGGAAAGGACAGTCTCATCAATAAATGATGTTGTGAGAACAGGATATCTAAATAAAGAATAAAATTGGCTCTCATCTCACACTATATGCAAATATAAACTCAAAATAGATTATAAACTTAAATGTAAGGTATAAACTGTAAAACTACTAGAAAAAAACATAGAGAAAAAGTTCCATGCCATTGGTATGAGCAACTATTATTTGAATATCAACCCAAAAGCACAGACAACAAAAGCAAAACTAGACAAATGTGAGTACATCAAACTAGAGTTTTGGCACAACCATGAAAACAAACATCTGAGTGAAGAGACAACATACAGAATGGGATAAAGTATTTGCAAACTGTATCTCTGATAAGGGCTTACTATCCAAAATATATAAGGAACTCGAATGACTCAATAGGAAGAAAAAGTGGGCAAAGGATCTGAATAGACATTTCTGAAAAGAAGACACAGAAAAGGCCAACAGGGGAAGAATCAGTATTATTCAAATGTGCATACTACCCCAAACAATTGACAGATTCAAAGCAGTCTCTATCAAAAGATCAATGACATTCTTTACAGAAATAGAAAGCCGATCTTAAAACGTATATGGAACCACAGAAGACCCAAAATAGCCAAAGCTATTTTAAGCAAAAAGAGCAAATCTGGAGGAATTACATTATTTGACTTCAAATTATACTACAGAGCTATAGGAACAAAAACAGCCTGGTACGGGCATAAAAGCAGACACATAGACCAGTGGAACAGAATTGAGAATTCAGAAAAAAAATCCACACATTAACAGTGAACTCATTATCCCCAAAGGTGCACAGAACATTTGCTTGGGAAAAGATAGTCTCTTCAATAAATGGTACTGGGAAAACTGGATATACATATTCAGAAAAAAGAAACTAGACTCCTGTGTCATGCCATATACAACTATCAAATCAAAATGAATTAAAGGCTTAAACCTAAGACCTCAGGCTATTAAACTACTACAAGAAAACATTGGGGAAACTCTCCAGGACATCAGTCTGGGCAAAGATTTCTTGAGTAATGCCTCACAAGCACAGACAATCAAAGCAAAACTGGACAAATGGGATCATATCAAATTAAAAAGCTACTGCACAGCAAAGGAAACAATAAACAAAATGAAGAGACAACCCACAGAATGGGAGAAAATATTTGCAAACTACTAACATGACAAAAGGTTAATAACAGCAATATATAAGGAATTCAAATAACTCTATAGGAAAAAATCTAATGATAGTATTAAAAATGTGCAAAAGATTTGAATAGACATCTCTCAAAAGGAGACATACAAATGGCAAACAGGCATATGAAAAGGTACTCAACATCATTGATCGTCAGAGAAATGCAAAGAAAAACTATGACAAGATATTCCACACCCCAGTTAAAATGACTTATATCCAATAGACAAGCAATAACAAATGCTGGCGAGAATGTAGAGAAAAAGGAACCCTTGCGCATTGTTGGTGGGAATGTAAGTTAGTACAACCACTATGGAGAATAGTTTGGATGTTCCTCAAAATAACTAAAAATTGAGTTGCCATATGATCCAGCAATCCCACTGCTGGGTATATACCCCAAAGAAAGAAAATCAGTATATCAAAGAGATATCTTCACTCTCATGTTTGTTGAAGCACTGTATACAATAGCCAAGATTTGGAAGCAACCTAAGTGCTCATCAACAGATGAATAGATAAAGAAACTATGGTGCATACACACAATGGAATATTACTCAGTCATAAAAATAATAATATCCTGTCATTTGCAACAATGTAAATGGAACTAGAGGTCATTATGTTAAGTGAAGTAAGTCAGGCACAGAAAGACAAACATAGCATGTTCTCACTTATTTGTGAGATCTGAAAATTAAAACAATTAAACTCATGAACATAGAGAGTAGAAAGATGGGTACTAGAGGCTGCTAAGAGTAGTGGGATGGCGGAGTGGGGGAAGTGAGGATGGGTAACAGGTACAAAAATAGAAAGAATGAATAAGACCTGCTATTTGATAGCACAACAGGGTGACTATAGTCAATAACAGCTGAACTGTACATTTTAAAATAACTAAAATGCTATAATTGGTTTGTTTGTAACACAAAGTATAAATGCTTGAGAGGATGGATATCCCATTCCATGATGTGATTATTACACACTGCATGTCTGTAATGAAACATCTCATGTACCCCATAAATATATACATCACTAGGTACTCACAAATATTAAAAATAAAAAGTTTAAATTAAAAAAAGGAGATAGGGATAGAAACGAGTGAGGAGTAAGTAAAGGAATTGCAGGAAAAAATCCCAGCTATAAAAACATACACATAAGGTGAATGAAAATACCTTTAAGTTTACTATGACTTTTGCTTAAAACAGTGCTTCTTGATTAAATTATTCAGTAAAGTGCCTCTGTGGTAGATTTCAAAGTTTTTCTTATCTTGCTGTCAAATTGTGGCAGTCATGGAGACTTTTGAAATAGTCTCCTAATTGATTGTACTGCCATTACATGGGACAATGTTCTGCTTCCAATTGGCCTAGGCTTAAGAGGGGAATTTACCAACTTGCATAATGGAGATTTGTGGAGGTTTCAGGTATGACTGGATCAGGGACGGCAAATAATGTTGTCAGGGCTCAATTTCTCTACTTCTCAGCTCTGCTTATTGCTGCCTGATCTCAGTTTGCCTGCCATGCTATGCAAGACAATTGCTAGTAGCTCCAAATTTATATCCCAATAGGGGAACAATCCCAGTGGAAACAGACAAGAGTTGACATAGCTCTGGCAAAAAAAAAAAAAAAAAAAAAAAAAA
>NW_016820236.1:3826-12688 GCF_001698545.2 Rhinopithecus bieti | reverse complement strand
AAAAAAAAAAAAAAAAAAAGTTCTGGGGAACATTCTCATTAGCTTTTCTTGAGGTATATTCCCAACCCTGTACTAATCACTGGGCCAGAGGCATACATATTTGGAAAAAAATGAACAGGTTCTGCTCAAGGTAAAGGAGTTTGTGTCCAGGTGAGAAGGCATTCTGGGCAACTAATAGCAAATGCCCACAGCTCTGGAAACCTCACTGCTTTCACCTCTTTGTACCAACAGGGTCACTGTTCTACAGGATGAATAAAACCTCATAAGACCTCCAAAAGCAAAAACTAAGAAACAAATGGTGAATCAGTACATGGGGGAGAAAAAAGCTTAACATCACTAATCATCAGGGAAATGCAAATTAACGTAGTTAGAAATAAAGAATTGCATTTCATGACAAAATGTCTGTTCCAACAGGCAGCACAATAGTCCTAAATTGATGTATGTATCTTCAAAATATATTACCCAAAAATCAACAGAATAAGAAGAGTCATAGGCAAATCCTGAGTCATTGTTGGTGATGTTACCACATATCTCCCAGTAAATGATAGAACAATCAGACCAAAAGCAAAAGAGAGGTCAGGGGACATGTTTGACAGCGGACACCATTTCAGTTGCCTTCTTGGTTCAATTTGTGTCTCAGCGATGTTTCCTAGAGTCTCTGTTGTTCCTATCTCTTCGCCCCCTTTCCCGCCACCCTTTGTTCTCTGGAAGCCCGGAGACATCAGCCGCTGTGATTGTGCTACTGCTGCTCGGCACGGAAGGGTCAGGACAGAAAAATAAATCCAAAGATATTTTGGCACTAACAGCATGATCCGTACCAAGAAAGATGAGCAGTCAGTTCGAACTGATGAGACTTCCAAGGAGACTTCAGAGAGTCAAGACAGTGAAAAGGAAAATACGAGAAAGACTTGTTAAGCATTAGTAAGGGCGTGAAAGTTGAATTAAGCACAGTAAATGTACAAACAACAAAGCCCCCCAACAGAAGACCACTTAAAAGTTTGGAAGCTACACTTGGCAGGCTTCAAAGAGCTACAGAACATGCTCCAAAGAAGATAATTGAGCCCCTGAGTCTTGAGCTGGTGGCTGCTGCATCTGCTGTGGCAGATTCTCTCCCTTTTGACAAGCAAACAACCAAGTCAAGCTGCTGAGGCTGTTCCAGCAGCATGACGAAGAGTCAAGGGCACAGAGAGATGCAGAGAGACCTAAAGTTAGTTTCAGTAACATAATATAGATATGAAAGTTGCCAGATCTGCTACAACTAGAGTTCGTTCAAGACCAGAGCATCAGATTCAGTTTGACGAAGGCTATGACAATTATCCTGGCCAAAGAGAAGACCACTGATCTTAGAAAAGATGTAGGAAAATATATTGGAGGGGAAAAGACTTAATATTTTTGACATGACAGCAGTTACTAAATAAGCACCCGAAACAGACACATGACCTTCACTTTGGGATGTGGAATTTGCTAAGCAGTTAGCCACAGTAAATGAACAACCCCTTCAGAATGTGTTGGAAAAGCCGATCCAGTGGACAAAGGAGGGGAAACTGTGGGAGCTCCCAATTAACAATGAAGCAGGTTTTGATGATGGTTGTTCAGAATTTCATGAACATATGTTTCTGGAGGAACACTTGGGCTTTCCAAAATTATAGGACCAATATGCCCACTTCATGCGAGCCTGATGACTTGCTGGCCTTTCCAAGAAACATCAATATCTTAAGGTGGCTTATCAACAGAAGGTTGAGCATTAGGAAGTGGTTTACAAACTATTTGTAAAAAAAAAAAGGACATTCTAAAGAAAGTAATGTACAGCCCATTCAAGCTAAGATCTGGGAAATTTTTATTTCAAACAATTAGAGATGGAATATTGACAACTAAATAAAATAATTTTACAGGAAAAAAGCAAAGTAAGGATATAGAAGATCTCAAACAATATAATTATAAAACTCAACCTTAATTAAGTCGTATACAGAAAATACATGGAAGCGACTGCGCAGAATATACGTTTTTTTCAGATTTATATGAATTATTTTACCAAGATGAATTAAATATACATAGGGTGTATGCAAGACCATTACGTATTCAGGGAGACTGAAATCTATGGAATTGTTCTCTGTTACAGTCAGAATTAACATATAGAGGAAAAAATAACAGAAAGATAGAGAAATATATTCAAATGTTTAGAATTAAGATACCACATTTTCAAATAACCACATGGTGTCAAATAAGAAATATAACTGGAAAGCAACAATATTTTGAACTAAGTAATAATAAAAATATCGGTATATCAAAATCTGTGGGAAGCAGCGATAAAGCAGCTCCTGGAGGTTATTTATATATATTAAATGCATATATGAGAAAATAAAATGTTAAAACAATTACCTAAATTCTATATCAAAGGACTAGGAAAGAATGACAAATTAAAACCAAAAGAAAGCAGAAATGAGGAAACCAATACACATGATATGAGAAAAGAAATCAATGAAATAAAACAACAGATGTGAGATAGAAACAATAAAAAAATAAAAGTCGGTACTATGAAATGTTTCTTTAACAAAATTTAATAAGGCCTCTAGCAAAGGACTGATTCCAAAACACAAGGAGCACACAGAAATTACAATAATGTAGTAATGAAAAGAACACCATACAGATCCTAAAGACATCTGTTTTTATAAAGAAAATGAGGATGTCTAAATAACATAAGGTCAATGAATTTTATAAGTTAAAATGAAATGGACAAATTTATTTAACTTATAAATTTATTAACAACTTGCAAAATGAAATAAAAGAAATTTTAAAATAATAATATTCTGTGACTATTAGGATCCATTCCAATCATAATTAAAAACCTTTAACCACATGAAAAATTCTAATCCCATCATGCCTTACCAGGATGAATTCTTCGTGGACAGTTAAGTAAGAAATAATGCACCAAATTTGCAAGAACTCTTAATAACAAGACAAGGGAGAAGTATTTAAAAATTACTTTGTGGAAGCCATCGTAAAACTTGATACCAAAACGCTGACAAGAACACAACAAAGGAAAAATATACAAAACAATGAATTAAAAATCCCAAACAAAATTATCAAATTGAAATCCAGTAATATATAAAAAGAAAATATATAATTACTAAGTGGGCTTTTATCCAATCAGTTAAAAAAGATTTTTTAGCAATAGGCAATTAATCAATAAATGATATTAACAGAATATATAAGAAAATCCATATATATCTCAGTAGATGCAGAAAAGACATTTGGATAAAGGTGAAGAAGTTGTTGGTGATAATCATATATTTTAGCAAACTTAGAGAAGTGCTGATAACCTACCTGTATTCTTAAAAAGGAACTAGAGATAGGCAACTTTACTCATGTTGTAAAATATTGAATGTTTCCTCTTGACCTCGAGAACAAAACATGGATGGCCACTATGAGCCGAGCTTCAATCAACCACGTGCTTGAGATACTGGTCACTAATAACATGGTAAAGTTAAGTAAGTAAAATCCTGCCTCAACAATAAATAAGCAAGAAATAGAGTAAAATGTATTACAAAGATTAGAAAAGATAAAATCTTCTTCATTCACAAAATGGCATAATATATGTACAAAGCAAACAAATAATCTACAAAGAACTTTTAGAGAATATTAAACAATTTAGCAAGACCCTGTATAGAAAATTAATATAACATGTCAATTTGTATATCTTACATTAGCAAGAGACAATGGAAAATGGAAAACAATTAACTGTTTGACACCCTTGGGCTTCCAAACCACCTGATAAGCACCTATAACTAATATTTGATGAAAGAATGTGCAAAGAACTTTATTACCAAATACTATAAAACATTGATGAGGGAATTTGAAAGACCTAAAAAATTGAGACATATGTCACATTAGGATCAGTAAAGGCTCATAATGTTAAGATTGTCAGTTTTCCCCCAAATTGAGGCAAATAGGTTCAAATGGCAATAACCAATCAAGATATACTGGGTAGCATTTTTCCAGGGAAAATTGACAAAGGCTAATTTCTAAAATCTTACATGGAACTGACAACGGATTTAGATGATGGCCCAAGAAATTCTTGAAGAAAAAGAACAAACTTCTTATGGGAGTTACAGTAATTAAGAGAAAGTATTAGTGTGAAGATAAACCAATTGTACCAGAAAAGATATTCAAAAATTATGCATAACAATATGTAGTGTCCTGATTTATAAGTATATTTACTACATTCAATAAAGTGAAAGACCATTTCGTTCTCTCTATATTATTATTTATTTATTTTTATTATGGGACAGGGTTTCTCTGCACATCAGGCTGGGTGCGCTTAGTGGGATTCAACCCCAGCCTTTAATCTAGAAGCTCAGCAATCACTAACCTGTCAGCCTGCAATACTAGACTGAGACTACAGGCTTGTGCCACCATGCCCGTCTATTTTTATTCATTTATTTTATTATTTATTATTATTTATTGAGACGGAGTACTTTCTCGCACCCGACTGGAGTGCAAGTGGTGCAATCTCGGCTCACTGCAAGCTCCGCCTCCCGCTGATTCAAGCCATTCTCCTGCCATCAGACTCTCCGCAGTAGCTGAGCGATCTTTACAGGTGCACCGCTACCAAGCCCGGCTCATTTTTTGTTATTTTTTAATAGAGACGGGAGTTCACCGTGTCTAGCCAGGATGACGTCTCGATTTCCTGAGCCTCGTGACCGCTAGCTCGGCCTCCCAAAGTGCTGGATTAACAGGCTGTGGCGTGAACCACTGCGCCTGGCATGCCCATCTATTTTTTAAAAAAAGTTTGTGGAGACATGATATTGCTATGTTGCCCAGGTTGGTCTCAAACTCCTGGCCTCAAGCAATACTCTAGCCTCAGCCACACAAAGCGTTGGTATTACAGGCATGACCCACTGCCTCCAACCATATTTTACTTAATGTTTTTGGATCAATTGTATATCCATAGGGATGAAGTGAGCCTTGACCCCATACTTCACAATGAACCAAAACTTAATTCAAAATGGATAATAGACCTAATTGTGAAAACACAAAATATAAAGCTTCTAGAGGAAACTATAAGGAAACATTTTCATGAACTTGAGGCACGTAAAAATTTATTAAACATGATAGAAAAGAATTAACCATAAAAGAAGAGATTGATACATTAAAGTTAAGAACTTCTTTTCATCAAAAGACTGTTATGAGAGTAAAAAGGAAACCACAGAGTGGAGGAAATACTTGTAATGCATAACATCTAATAACAAACTTATATGCAGAATGTACAAATAATTACTACAAATGAATAAAGAAAATACCCACCCAATTAAAATGGGCAAAAGATTTAAATAGACCATTCGCAAATTTCTAAATGGCTAATAAGAATTTGAAAATGTTCTCAGTATCATTAACTAGAGGAAAAAACATTAAAGTCACAATGTAACAGTTTTATGTATTGATTATGATGGTGGTTACACAAGTCTACACATGAAATAAAATTGAGTAGAGCTGTACACATGTACACACACATGCACAAAGAAATGCATGTAAGAACTGGTGAAATCTGAGTAAGGTCTCTAGTTGACAGTATTATATTGATGTCAATTACCTGGTTTTGCTATTGCGCTATAGTTATATAAGATATTATGACTGGAAGGAAATGGTGAAAAAAACAGAGTTGTCACTTTGGGAGGCCTAAGCAGGAGGATCACAAGGTCAGGAGATCGAGACCATCCTGTCTAACACGGTGAAACCCCGTCTCTATTAAAAATACAAAAAAAAAAAAAAAAAAAAAAAAAGCTGGGCATGGTGGCGGGTGGCTGTAGTTCCAGCTGCTTGGGAGGCTGAGGCAGGAGAATGGCGTGAACCCGGGAGGTGGAGCTTGCAGTGAGCCGAGATCGCACCACTGCACTCCAGCCTGGGCGACAGCGCAAGACTCCACCTCAAAAAAAAAAAAAAAAAAAAAAGTTGTCCGTACTATGTTTACAACTTCCCTGTAAGTCTACAAATATTTCAAAATAAAAAGTTTGAAAAAATACAATATAAAATAACTACACACCCACCAGAATGGCTAAAATTAAAATGACTAACAATATCTAGTGTTGAGAATGAGAAACAAATGACTATTATCCATTGCTGGTAATGGTGTAAATTCATATGATCACTTTGGAAAACCGGTAGTAGCTAGTAAAGATAAACACATGCATACTTCATTATGCAGAATTCACTATGTACCCAAGAGAAGTTTGATCATATGCCCAACAAAACACTTATATAATAATAACAGCTTTATTGATGATAGTCCCAAAACAGAAAATATAAAACTTTAGCAACAGTGAAAAGCATAAATAAATTATAGTATGTACACAAAGTGCAATAATATATATTAATAAAAACAATTAACTAATGCTACACACAATAACATAGCTGACCCTCTGACACAATGTGTCAGAGAATTCAGACACATACATACATACATGCAA
Organism: Rhinopithecus bieti; assembly: GCF_001698545.2. Taxonomy (NCBI): domain Eukaryota; kingdom Metazoa; phylum Chordata; class Mammalia; order Primates; family Cercopithecidae; genus Rhinopithecus; species Rhinopithecus bieti. The sequence goes on along the minus strand of NW_016820236.1, from coordinate 6,224 downwards.
AAGAATACATATAATCTATTTATATTAATTTAAAGGAGAGGTAATAGGCAGTGGAAATCAGAAGAGTGGTTCCCTCTGAGTGGATATGTTGACTAGGAAATGCCTGAAGTTGTCTATGATACTAGAAATCTTTGATAGCTTGTTTGAAGTGGTTGTTATATGGGTGTATGCATATGTAAAAGTTCATCAAATTTTACCTTAAGATTTGTGTCCCTTACTATATGTATGTTATATCTCAATTGAAAAACAAAATAATAAGCTAATGGGTTAAAAATAAACTTGGAGAAAATATTCACAATACATATATCTGATAAAGGACTTGCATCCAGGATATATAAAGAACTTCTGTAAATCATTAGTAAAAGTCAAACCACCAATTTAAGAAGTGGACACAAGATTTGAACAGACACTTCACAAAAGATGCACGTAGGCAATAAGTTTGAGGAATGTGCTTATCATTAGTCATCAGGAATATGCAAATTAAAGCTATGAGGATATACCATCTTACACCCACAAAAATGTCTGAAATAAAGACTAACAATACCAAATGTTGACAAGGATGTAGAGAAACTAGGACTCATATATATTTCTGGTGGGAATGTAAAATGGCACAACTTTGGGACACTGGCAGTTTTTAATACGTTCAAACATATACTTACCCTATGTTGAGCAATTCCACTCCTAGGCACTTATCCAAGAGAAATAAAAACATATGTCCACAAAAGACTGTACAAGACTGTTCTTGCAGCTTTATTCATAATGCGCCAAACAAAAAGTAATCCACATGTACATCAACAGGATGATGGATAAACAGACTGTGATATATTCATTCAATGGAATACTGCTTAAATATAAAAAGGATGACCAATGATAAGGATGAATCACAATATCATGTTGAACAAAAGTGGGACACAAAAGAATACATACTCTATGACTCCATTTCCAAAACAGGCAAAATAAATCTATGATGATGGAAATCACAGTGATGGTTGCCTCTGGTGTGAAGGATAATTAACTAGAAATTGGTAAATGGGAGCATTCTGGGGGTTATTGGAATGTTCTATGTCTTTGTTTGGGTAGTGAGTATATGTGTGTATACAGTTGTCAAAACCCACCAAACTGTACATTTATCTATTCATTTTATTGTAAATAAATTATACCCCAGTTAAAAAATCAAGAAAGAGGAAGACATAAGACTCAGGAAGCAGGGGTTCTAACATGACAAAAAAGTGGAAGAATTTCCAACGTGGTGGCAAAGAGAAGTTCAAGTATTTTGGCCGAGTAGCAGGCCCAGAGAGAAACCGGTCCAAATAGAGGAAAAACAGTGGTCTCTAGGAGAAAGCCTTCCCATAAAAACTGGAATTGGTGTATTGATCGATGTATTTGATCACTTGGAAAATTATATTAATGTATAACAGACCTGACAGAGCATGAGAAAGTAATTAAGAATATATACACAGATCCCCAAGCAAGAGAAAACATTGGACAAGTATTATCTCTAGAGGAAAATTATAACATAATAAACATAATCATGGTACACAACTTGGCTCCACAGAAAATGCTTATATGGTCATAATAATATTAACACTAGCCATTGATTTTTTGAAATGTTATATAACTGTTTTGGGAGGGTGAGGGCAGTGCAAGTGTGTGTGTGTGTGTGTGTTGTAAGAAATTTCATCGACTATAACAGGAAATTGACAGTTGTTGAAATGAAAACTTTAAGAAATAGTACATCATTTAGAAATACAAAATTAGAACCCAGAAAAAAACTCCTAAAATAGCAGAAAATGATTACTTTTTTGGGAGCAGAAATCGAGGTTTTATGGAATTGGGAAGAGTTCTTTATTATTATTACTTAATACTAATTATGCATATATTTCCAGGTTTAAAATACATATTAATTTTAAAAGAAAGTAACTATTGTAGGCAGAATAATGCCCCCCAAAAGTGTCCATGTCCTAATACCCCAAATCTGTGACTATATTGTTACATGGTAAAGAGAAATTAAACTTGTAGATGTAATTAAGGTTGGTCATGAGCTGACGTTAAGATAAAGAGGTGATTTAGAACTGTCTGGGTGGGTGTAATGTAATCACAAAAACTCTTAAAAGTGGAAATTGGAGCAGGAGAAAGCGGTAATGTGAGGTGCGAATGACTCAACTCACATTGTATGCTTTGAAGGGGAGGAAGAGGCCATGAGTCAAGGAATGTGGGAAGCCTCTCGAACCTGAAAAAGGTAAGGAAATTGAATCTCTTCTAGGGCCTCCAGAAGGGAATACAGTACTGTAAATATCTTGACTTTAACTCAGTGAGACCCATGTCCAACTTCTGACCTATACAGCCATAACATTGTAAGTTTGTGTTTTTTTAAGCAAAAAAAAAAAAAAAAAAAAAA
>NW_016820236.1:0-2484 GCF_001698545.2 Rhinopithecus bieti | reverse complement strand
TTTTTTTTTTTTCGAGTCAGGTTCTTGTTCTGTCACTCAGACTGAAGTACAATGGCACGATCACATCTCACTGCAGGCTTGAACTCCTGGGCACAAGCTGTCCTCCTGCCTCAGCCTCCAGAGTAGCTGGGACTACAGACACATGCCAACATGCCCAGTGAATTTCATTTACTTTTTGTTGAGTCAGAGTCTCACTATGTTGACCAGACTGGTTTCAAACACCTGGTCTCAAGTCATCCTCCTGCTTTAGTCTCGCAAAACGCTGGGATTACAGGCATGAGCCACCACATCCGGCCAGTGGTCTTCCTTTAAAGTAAGAAATATAGATGATAATCTGATTGTTTAGAACTTTGGTTTATTTGCAGCCACTAATATTAAATTATTTTGTAGTGTTTGTATTTATGCATTGATACTTATGTCAAAATATATATTTAGGCTGCTTATCATTATGTCTGGGGAACATTTCTAACACTTGCCTATGTAATGTCAGGGAGAAGGTATCCTGGTAAGTCTAGTAATTGCCTCAAAAATGCCTTGTGCTTTGATGTCCTCATATTTAGAAATGATTATTAGGTTGTACAGTTATTAGTTATTATAGGGTCATATAGTTATGAGTGTTAGGATCATATAGTTATGATTTCATTCTAACTATAAGGGATCATCAGGATGATGTAGTTCACTGTATGATAAAGGTACTAGAGTCCTGAGAGCTTGAAAAAAAAAAGAGTAGATATTTTTGGCATTTCTTCAAGATCTCTGACTCGTTCCTAAATGAATTTCTCTTTTCATTATTTTATTCTAAATTGACAGATAAAATTGTGTCCACTGAACACGGACAGTATTGTGTCCAGAGTTGGTTCCTTCCAGTGGGTTCTTGGTCTTGCTTACTTCAAGAATCAAACTGTGGACCTTCGCAGTGAGTGTTACAGCTCTTAAAGGTGGCACAGACCCAAAGAGTGAGCAGCAGCAAGAGTTACTGCAAAGAGCGAAAGAACAAAGCTTCCACAGTGTGGAAGGGGACCTGAGCAGGTTGCCACTGCTGGCTGGGGTGGCCAGCTTTTATTCCCTTATTTGTCTCCACCCACGTCCTGCTGATTGGTCCATTTTACTAGCTAAAGGATTGTAAGTGCTGATTGGTGCACTTACAATCCTTTAACTAGACACAGAGCACTGCTTGGTGTGTTTTTTCAGGGCACTGATTGGTGTGTTTACAATCCTCTAGCTAGACAGAAAAGTTCTCCAAGTCCCCACTCGACCCAAGAAGTCCAGCTGGCTTCACCTCTCAGTGTGATGTTTTGAAGTATGTGTATATTGTGGAATGACTCAGTCTAGTTAATTCACATATGTATTATCTCACATAGTTATCGTTTTTGTGCTGAGAACACTTAACATCCACTCTCTTCAGATTTTTCAAGAATATAATATATTGTTATTAACCATAGTCACGATGCTATAATAGATCTCTTGAACTTGTTCCTTTTATCTAACTGAAATTTTTATATCTTTTAAACAAAATCCCCCCTAGGTCTCCAAGTTCCCAAATAGTTCAGCATTCTCATGGTCTTGCGTGGTTTTGGGGGTCTATTAGCCATTCCATATTCTAGCATTGTGGACTGGAGATACACTGACATGAGTACCATCAGGCTTTAGAAGGTACTCGAAATTAGTCTCATGCTGTTTGCTGGTAAGGATTTATAAGTTCCAACACTGGCACACCCTGGGGGATCAGTAGTAATATCTCTTTTCTTCACTATGCCATTGTAAAGGAGGTAAGAAGATCTTAGTCTAGCCAAGAAAATTAGGCCTCTCTCCATCTCCAGCCCTGGAAATAGGAGTAATTCTGAAAAGTGAAACTTTTGGCCTCCATGATGAATCACTTGGAAGCTCACAAATCATATAACAGTGAGAGTTTAAATTATCAGAATAAATCATCTCTATTTTTAGAATTAATAATCCATGTCTCTGGATCTCCCCAGGATAGCATGTAAGAAGCTGGTTCAAAAAAGATGGGTTTAGGATTTCACATTCTTTCAATTTTATCAAACTGCTGTGCTATCTCCTTTCCTAACATAGTTCACTACTTTAAGTAGCTAGAGAATGGCAGGGACATACGTTCAATTCACAGCTCACACCAGCATGAAACGTCATTCTACATATGCCTATTTAAATCCATACCAAAATACAAAAAAAGTACTCATTCTTATACGGCAGTTACTTTTGGAAAGGCTGTTTTCTTAGGGACCATCATCATAAGTGATATTCAGATATAGATATCAGTTTGAACAGATCAGGAGAAGACACCTTCATGCTTTACAAGGCAACTGTTAAATAAGGCTTTGCCTAAAATAACCTCTACTATAAATGTATGAAAATGTATGTATTTCAGTGCATTAATTATTCTTTTGATTTCAAACTATAAATTTTAATAATATCGTGACATACATGAGAAAGTTTATGTACTTGATTATTTTGGAAGCAAGGGTT
>NW_016820235.1:0-4392 GCF_001698545.2 Rhinopithecus bieti | reverse complement strand
ATATATATAAAATATGCTATATTCTTACAATAAAGTAAATTAGAGAAGAGAAAATAGAGCCCCAATAAAAACGCTGAACACCGAAGCTCAGGTGCACTTCCCCAGTTGGCAATACTCCATGGACGTTGTCACATTGATACTAGAAGAGTGACACATTCTGATTCCATGAGAAGGACAATGGAAGCTTTACTTTATGCTTGAAAGAAAATCCCCTGGGCTCTGACCTGTACATCTCTCCCTTTGGCTGATCTTAGTCTGTATCCTTTCCCTGTAATAAACTATAACCATGAGTATAACAGCTTTCAGTGAGTCTTGTGAGTCTTTCTAGCAAATTACAGAACCTGAGGGTGGTTTAGGGAACCTCTTGAACTTGTAGCAGGTGTCAGAAGTGATGGTGGGCAGACATGGTGGCTCATGCCTGTAATCCCAGCACTTTGGGAGGCTGAGACAGGTGGCTCTCTTGAGGCCAGGAGTTCAAGACCAGCCTGGGCAACATAGTGGGACTGTGTCTCTACAAAAAATAAAAAATCAGCCTGGCATGGTAGTGCAAGCCTGTAGTCCCAGTTACTCAGGAGGCTGAGGTGGGAGGATCATGTGAGCCCAGGAGGTCGAGACTGCAGTGAGCCATAATCACACCACTGCACTCGAGCCTGGGTGATAGAGTGAGACTTTGTTTCAAAAACAATAATAAACAAATAAATAAATACATTTTAAAACTTTAAAAATTTTTGTGCAGGCACAATAGCGCACACCTGCAATCCCAGCACTTTGGGAGTCCAAAGTGGGCAGACCACTTAAGCTCAGGAGCTCGAGACCAACTTGGACAACATAGTGAGACTTCATCTCTGGGGAAAAAAAATTAACTCAAAAATGATTTTTTAATTTTTTAATTTAAAAAAATGTAAGAAATGAAGGTGGGCCGGGCACAGTGGCTCATGCCTGTAATTCCAGCACTTTGGGAGGCAGAGGTGGGCAGATCACAAGGTCAGAAGATCAAGACCATCTTGGCTAACACGGTGAAACCCCGTCTCTACTGAAAATACAAAAAAAAAAGCCAGGTTTGGTGGCACGCACCTGTAGTCCCAGCTACTCAGGAGGCTGAGGCAGGAGAATCACTTGAACCTGAGAGTTGGAGGTTGCAGTGAGCTGAGATCACACCACTGCACTCCAGCCTGGGCAACAGAGACTCCATCAAGAAAGAAAAAGGAAAAGGAAAAGGAAGGAAGGAAGGAAGGAAGGAAGGAAGGAAGGAAGGAAGGAAGGAAGTCTGTCTGTCTTGTGTGGAGACTCTGCCCTCTAACCTTGTAATTGGCCCTGACTTAGCACAATTTCTTACATGATATTTCAGTTAACCCTCACAATAACCCCCTTAGGCACTATTATCATCAATGCCATTTTGGAGATTGGGAAAATGAGATAAGGAACCTGACTGAGGTCACATAGTTATCAAATGACAAAAGTGAAATTTAAAAGCAGATATGGGCCGGGTGCGGTGGCTCACATCTGTAATCCCAGCATTTTGGGAGGCCAAGGCGGGAGGATCACGAGATCAGGAGATGGAGACCATCCTGGCTAACATGGTGAAACCTCGTCTCTAGTAAAAAAAAAAAAAAATACAAAAAAAATTGCCAGGTGTGGTGGCTCACGCCTGTAATCCCAGCACTTTGGGAGGCCGAGGCGGGTGGATCACAAGGTCAAGAGATCGCGACCATCCTGGCCAACATGGTGAAACCCCGTCTCTACTAAAAATACAAAAATTAGCGGGTGCCACAGCGCGCACCTGTAGTCCCAGATACTCGGGAGGCTGAGACAGGAGAATCGCTTGAACCCGAGAGGCGGAGGTTGCAGTGAGCCAAGATCGTGCCACTGCACTCCAGCCTGGCGACAGACTCTGTCTCAAAAAAAAAAACAAAAACAAAAACAAAAAATTAGCCAGGCGTGGTGGTGGGCACCTGTAGTTCCAGCTACTCAGGAGGCTGGAGAATGGCACCGAGATCATGCCACTGCCTTCTAGCCTGGGCGACTGAGTGAGACTCCGACTCAAAAAAAAAAAAAGCAGATACCCAGGCACTAGTATCTAAGCATCTACTCCTGTAACCACTGTGCTATGCTGCCCAAGTAGTCAGGGAAGGAGGGGGCCTGTGAGAAGCAGAGCTAGAGGGTTTGCAAGGGACTATTCCCAAAAGGGGTTTTCTGGCAAAAAGGCTAAGTTTTGTCCTGGGGGTAATAGGGAGCCATTGATGGTTTTAAGCAGGGAGAACATAAGTATCCATGCATTTTAACAAAGTCCCTCTGGATGTAGCCTGGGGAGTGGATTGCAGACAAGCCTGAGTGGGGAGAAGACCAGGTGAGGACAATGAAGCAGCTGGACCTGAGTCGTGGTCTTGGGAATAGAGAGCGTGGGACACATGCCATATGTGCCTAAAAGGTAGGCTTGACAGGACTTCGGGACAGACCGGATTTAGGGGAAAAGGGAGTAGGAAGAGTCAAGGGTAAAACCCAGGCTTCCAGATTAGACAATTAGGGTATTACGTCCCTTAGACTGGGAAAGATAGAAGGAAGAAGAGATTTGAGGTGGGCCATACCACCATTAATGGTCCCAGATTCCCAAAGGGGTCAATGCCCCAGAACAGGGCAATCCCCACCCAAGCACAGGATCCCTTGTCTAGACCATCAGTTACCAGGATAGTGCGGCTAGCTCCCAGCAGAGAAGTGGCACCCTCCCCTACCTGTGAGTGGCCACCAGGTGGCAGCATAGGCCGCCTTTTTTCAGGGCTGGCCTGCCAGGCCGGCCAGAGGAGGGAAAAGGGAGCATCTATAGCTGCTGGAGATTCAGCTTTGCCACCCGACCACAGAAACTGGACCACAGGCCTGTGGAGATGAGTTCCTGCAGCTACAGAGTCAAAAAAGCACCGATCTAGGAGTCAGGAGTCCTGGATTCTAGATACACCAGGGACCCAGAGCAGACACATGCCCCTCTCTGAGGCTCCAGGTTTTCCTTAAAGAGGGCAAACCTTCCTTAAGGAAAGAAGGCCAGAGCTGCCAGAGGAAGTATTAATTCCTTCTCTGCTTTCCGTCCCCAACAGCTCTGGCTTTTAAACATATTTTTAGAGGTAACTTCTTTTTTTACAAACAAAATCCAAGGACCCTCTCACCCCCTGCACTTCCATCCCATGTATGAAACAGAAAACATGTTTACACTGATCTTCTCTGGTTGGGGTAGAAGCTGGGGACTCTCCCAAGCCCACACAGAGGATAAAATCTTCACCCTGACATTGAGTCCCCTACCTCTCCAGTGCCATCCTCATTCTCCTATCCAGACTAAGTGACCTTTGCCCGTCCTGGACTTTCTCTTGGGAATATCCTTCCCTTCCTCTCTTGATTCAAACCCTCCTCATCCTTCAATGTCAGATCCCTTGACACCTCCTCCAGGGAGACTTCTCCAAAGCCCCTAATGGAAAGCATCACTCCCTCTACCACACTGCCCTGGCACCTCAGTCCCCCACAAGTACCAAGCACCTGCTGTGTCCGGGCAATGCAAACAAGTGAGTATCATCTCTCTTCTCTCTGATCCTGAGCACCTGCGGGGGTCGGGGGTGGGGGACTATGGCTGGTTCCCCCATAACAGAGTGTGCCCAGCCTCACCCAGCTGGGAGCTGGCAGACCAGCCTCTGCCCCACTAGGCTTCACTGAGCCACATTAGTGGTCACCTTTTCTGGGCTTCAGTTTCCCCCATCTGTATAAGGGGGACAGCTAACACTTAATCAGGACTGTGTGTAGAATCAGGACTACCTACGTAATTTGAGGGGCCCTGTGCAAAATAAAAATACGCAACCCCTTGTCCAAATATTAAAATTTTCAAGACAATGGCAGTAGAGCATTAAACCAAGCACAAATCACACACCTGTGGAGTCTGAAATCAGCCAACCTGTGCCCAAGTGTGGGGCTGCGTCAGCCAAAACAGATGGTCTGTTTTCTTCATGTAAGGAGGGCAAGGTTCTGTTCTGTTGGTCAAGCTTCTGTTGGTCAAGCTGGGGACCAGCAGGACTGCATCCTCCCATTAGGTAGCACTTTTTCTCAAGTCAGACAAAGGTATGGTATTGGCCAGCAGTCACCCCACCTGAGAGTTCATAGCACTACCATGTAAAATGGGCTTGCTGAGTGAGGAGAGGGAACCAAAATCCAGACACAAGAAATTGGAGACCAGGGACCAGGTGTAGTGGCAGGCACCCATAATCCCAGCTACTCTGGAGGCTGAGGCAGGAGAATCACTTGAACCTGGGAGGCAGAGGTTGCAGTGAGCCGAGATCATGCCACCACATTCCAGCCTGGGTGACAAAGTGAGGCTCCTTCTCAAAAAAAAAAAAAGGAAGGAAGGAAGGAAGGAAGGAA
>NW_016820234.1:12599-13348 GCF_001698545.2 Rhinopithecus bieti | reverse complement strand
TAACTCTGTGAGATGAATTAACAAATCACAAAGCAGTTTCTAAGAAAGTTTCTTTCTTTTTTTGTCTAGAAATAGTTCCATTGTCACCATTAGCTTCAATGTGCTCTGAAATACCCCATTGCAGATTAAAAGAAAACAATGTTAACAATCTTCTCAATAGAAAAAATAGTGTAACTCTGTGAGGTGAATTCACACATCAAAAGTAGTTTCTCAGACAGATTCTTTCTAGTTTTATCTGAGAATATTTCCTTCTTCACCATAGGCCTCTATTGGCTCCCAAATAGCCCTTTGCAGATTCCACTTAAAGAGCATTAGCAAACTACTCCATGAAAACAAAGGTGTAACTCTGTGAAATGAATTCACACATCACAAAGAACTTTCTCAGAAATCTTCTTTCTAGTTTTTATCTGAGGATATTTCCTTTGTCACTTAGGCCTCAATGAGATCCAAAGTACCTCTTATCAGATTCCACAAAACCAGTGTTAGCAAACTGCTCCATGAAAAGAAATTTGTAATTCTGTCAGTGGAATTTGCACATCACAAATAACTTTCTCAGAACGCTTCTTTCTACTTTTATCTGAGGATATTTCTTTGTCACCATAGGCTTCAATGTGATCCAAATTATCCCTTCTCAGATTACCCAAAAACGGAGCTATCAAGATATTCCATGAAAAGAATTATGTAATTCTGTGTGATGAATTCACAAATCAAAAAGTAGTTTCTCAGAATGTTTCTTCCTAGTTTTGTCT
>NW_016820234.1:0-10786 GCF_001698545.2 Rhinopithecus bieti | reverse complement strand
TTTCTCAGATAGCTTCTTTCTCGTTTTTATCTGAGGATATTTCCTTAGACACCATAGGCTTCAATGTGATCCATTATATCCCTTCTCAGATTCCCCAAAAACAGTGCTAACAAACTGATCCATGAAAAGAATCATGTAACCCTGTGAGATGAATTACCACCACACAAAGTGATTTCTCAGAAAGCTTATCTCTTGTTTTTGTCTGAGGATATTTAATTTTTCACAATAAGCTCAATACAATGTGAAATATGCCATTGTAGATTCCAAGTAAACAGTGTTATCAAACTGTTGAATGAAAAGAACAGTATAACTCTGTATGTTGAATTCACATATCACAAAACAGTTTCTCAGAAAGCTTCTTTCTAGTTTTTCTATGGGGATATTTTAATTTTCACTACAGGCCTCAATGCGTTCCCAAATATCCCTCTGCCGATTCCATGAAAACTGTGTTAACAAACTGCTCCATGTAAAGAAAGGTGTATCTCTGTGACATGAACTATCACATCATGGAGAACTTTCTCAGAAATCTTCTTTCCAGTATCTATCTGAGGATATTTCCATTGTCAATATAGGCTTCAATGCGATCTAAAATATCCTTTTTCAGATTCCACTAAAACAGCATTAACAGACTAATCCATGAAAAGATATATGTAATGCAGTGAGATGAATTAACACATCACAAAGCAGTTTCTCAGAAAGCTTCTTCATGGTTTTCAACTGAGGATAATTCCTTTGTCACCATAGGCTTCAATACATGCCAAAATGTCCTATTGCAGATTCCACAAAAAAGTGTTATCAAACTGCTCAATGAAAAGAATGGCGTAGCTCTGTGTGATGAATTCGCACATCACAAAGCAGTTTCTCAGAAACCTTCTTTCTAATTTTTATCTGAGGATATTGCCTTTTTCACTTTAGGACACAATGCATTCCCAAATATCCCTTTCCTTATAACACGAAAACAGTGTCAGCAAACAGATCCCTGAACAGAAAGATGTCACATGGTGAGATGAATTCACACATCAAAAAGAACTTTTTCAGAAATGTTTGTTCTAGTTTTTACTTGAGTGTTTTTCCTTAGTCACCAAAGGCTTCAATGTGACTGAAAACATCCCTTCTTAGTTTCCTCAAAAACAGTGCTACCAAACTGGTACATGAAAACAATTGTGTAACTCTGTGAGATGAATTAACACATCACAAAGTGGTTTCTCAGAAAGCTTCTTTCTAGTTTTTATATGAAGATATTTTCTTTGCCACCATAAGCTTCAATGCACTCCAAAATATCCCATGGCAGATTCCAAGAAAGCAGTGTTAGTAGACTGCTAAATGAAAAGAACAATGTATCTCTGTTAGATGAATTCACACGTCACAAAGCGGTCTCTCAGAAAGTTTCTTTCTAGTTTTTTTCTGAGCATATTTCCTTTTTCAACATAGGCCTCAATTCACTCCCAAATATCCCTTTGCAGACTCGAAAAAAGCAGTGTTAGCAAACTGCTGCATGAAAAGAAAGGTGTAACACTGTGAGATGAATTCCCACATCACAAGGAAGTTTCTCAGAAAGCTTCTTTATAGTTATTATTTTAGGATATTACCTTTGTCACCACAAGCTTCAATGCGATCAAAATATCCCTTCTCAGATTCTCCAAAACAGGGCTACCAAACTGACCCATGAAAAGTATCATGTAATTCCATGAGCTGAACTAATGCATCATAAAGCTGTTTCTCAGAAAGCTTCCTTCTGGTTTTTTTATGAGGATATTTACTTTGTCACCATAAGCTTCAATGCACTACATAATATCCCATTCCAGATATCACGAAAACAGTGTTAGCAAACTGCTCCATGAAAAGAAAGGTGTAACTCGGAGAGTTGAATTCACACATCACAAAGCAGTTTCTCAGACAGCTTGTTTCAAGTTTTACATGTGGTATTTCCTTTTCACGCTAATCTTCAATGTGATCCAAAATATCCCTTCTCAGATTCCCCAAAAACAGTGATACAAAACTGCTCCATGAAAGGAATCATGCAATGCTGTGAGATAAAATAAAACATCTCAAAGCTTTTCTCAGGAAGTTTCTATCTAGTTTTTACATGAGGATATTTTATTTGTCACCAAAGGCCAAAATGCAATCCAAAATATCCTGTCTTAGATTCCCCAAAAACAGTGTTAACAAACAGCCCCATGAAAAGTATCATGTAACTCTGTGACGTGAATTCACACATCACAAAGCAGTTTCTCCGAACGCTTCCTTCTACTGTTTGTCTGAGGATATTTCCTTTGTCACCATTAGCTTCAATGCAAACCAAAATATCCCTTCTCACATACCCTAAAAACAGTACTATCAAACTGATCCATGACATGTATCGTGTAACTCTGTTAGGAGAATTCACAACACAAAGAAGTTTCTCAGAAAGCTTCTTTCTAGTTTTTGTCTGAGGATATTTACTTTTCACCATAAGCTTGAATACACTTTGAAATATCCCATTGCAGATTCCAAGAAAACTGTGTTAACAAACTGCTCAATGAAAACAACAGTGTAACCCTGTGAGATGAATTCACACATCACAAACCAGTTTCTCAGAAAGTTCTTTTTGGTTTTTATCTGGGGATATTTTCTTTGTCACCATAAGCTTCAAAGGGCTCCCAAATATTGCAATGCAGATTCCATGAAAAGAGTGTTATCAAACAGCTCAATGAAGACAACAGTGTAACTCTGTGAGATGAATTCACACATCACAAAGCAGTTTGTCAGAAAGCTACTTTCTAGTTTTTACCTGAGGATATCCAGTTTTTCACCATAGGCCTCAATACACTCCCAAATATCCCTTTTCAGGCTTCACAAAACAGTGTTAGCAAACTGCTCAATAAAACAACAGTGTAACTCTGTGAGATGAATTCACACATCACAAGGCAGTTTCCCAGAAAATTCTTTCTAGTTTTTATCTGAGGATATTTATTTTTTCAAAATAGGCCTCAATGTTCTCCCAAATATCCCTTTGCAGACTCTGTGAAAACAGTGCAAGCAAACTGCTCCAAAGCAAGAAAGGTGTACGTCTGTGAGATGAATTCAAACATCACAAATAACTTTCCCAGAAAGGTTATCTCTAGTTCTTATCTGAGAATATTTCCTTTGTCACCATATTCTTCAATGTGATGCAAAATATCCCTTCTCAGTTTTCCCAAAAACAGTGCAACCAAACTGCTCCATGAAAACAAAGGTATAACATTGTGAGATGAATTCACACATGACAAACTAGTTTCTCAGAAAGCTTCTTTCTAGTTTTCATCTGAAGATATTTCCTTTGGCACCAAAGCTTCAAGTTGCTCTGAATTATCCCATTCCAGATTCCAAGAATACAGTGTGAGCAAACTGCTCAATGAAAAGAACAGTGCAACTCTGTGTGATGAATTCACACATCAGAAAGAAGCTTATTGGAAAGCTTCTTTTCAGTTTCTATCTCAGGATATTTCCTTTAGCACCATAGGCTTCTATCCAACACCCACCCCCCAACTCCCTTTGCAGATTACACGAAAGCAGGGTTAGCATACTGCTCCAAAAATAGCATTGTGTAACACTGTGAGATGAATTCACACATCACACAGCAGTTTCTCAGAAAGCTTATTTCTAGTTTTTATCTGAGGATATTTCCCTTGGCACCATAGGCTTCAATGTGATCCAAATCATCCCTTCTCAGATTCCCCAGAAATATTGCTACCAAACTGCCACATGAAAAGAATATTGTAACTCTATGAGATGAATTAGGACATCACAAAGCAGTTTCTCAGAAAGCTTCTCTCTAGTTTTTATATGAGGACATTTCATTTGTCACCATAAGATTCAATGTGCTCCGAAATACCCCAGTGCAGACTTGAAGAAAACAGTGCAATCAAACTGCTCATTGAAAAGAACTGTGTAACTCAGTGAGATGAATTCACACATCACAAAGCAGTTTCTCAGAATGATTCTTTCTAGTTTTTATCTGAGGATATACCCTTTTCCCAAATGCACTCCCAAATATACCTTTGCAGATTCCACGAAAACAGTCTTAGCAAACTGATAAATGAAAAGAAAGTGTAACTCTCTGAGTTGAATTCACAGATCACAAAGAAGTTTCTCAGAAAACTTAATTCTAGTTTTATCTGAGGATATTTCCATTGTCACCCTAAGCTTCAATGCAATCCAAAATATCAATTCTCAGATTCCCCAAAAACAGTGCTACCAAACTGTTCCATGAAAACAATTGTGTAACTCTGTGAGATGGATTCACGAATCACAAAGCAGTTTCGCAGAAAACTTCTTTCCAGTTTTTGTCACAATGAGCTTAAATGTTCTCCGAAATATCCCCTTGCAGTATCCAAGAATGCAGTGTGAACAAACTGCTCAATGAAAAGAACAGTGTAACTCTATGAGATGAATTCACAAATCACAAAGAAGATTATCAGAAAGCTTCTATTTGGTTTTTATCTCATCATATTTCCTTTGTCACCATAGGCTTCAATGTGCTCCCAAATATCCTATTGCAGATTCCACGAAAACAGTGTTATCAAACTACTCAATGAAAAGAATGGTGTAATCTGTTAGATGAATTCACACATCACAAAGCACTTTCTCAGAAAGCTTCATTCTAGTTTTTATCTGAGGATACCACCTTTGTCACCATAGGTTTCAATGCAATTCAAAATATCCCTTCTCCGATTCACCAAAAACAGAGCAATCAAACTGCTCCATGAAAAGAAAGTGTAACACTGTGAGATAAATTCGCACATCACAAAGAAGTTCCTCAGAAAGCTTCTTTGTAGATATGATCTGAGGATATTTCATTTGTCACCATAGGCTTTGATGCAATTCACAATATCCCTTCTCAGATTCCCCAAAAGAGTGCTACCAAAGTGCTCCATGGAAATAAAAGTGTAACTCTGTGAGATGAATTCACAAATCACAAAGCAGTTTCTCAGATAGCTTCTTTCTACTTATTGTCTAAAATATTTCATTTTCACCAAAAGTTTCAATGTGCTCCGAAATAACTCATTCCAGATACCAAAATACAGTGTGAGCAAACTTCTCAGTGAAAAGAATAGTGTAACCCTGTGAGATAAACTCACACATCAAAAAGCAACTTATTGGAAAGCGTCTTTTTCATTTTTATCTCAGGATATTCCCTTTGTCACCATAGGCTTCAGTGCAATCCAAAATATCCCTTCTCAGATTCCCCAAACACATTGCTACCATAAAGCTACATGAAACGAATCATGTAACTCTGTGAGATGAATTAACACATGACAAAGCTGCTTCTCAGAATGCTTCTTTCTATTTTATATATGATTACATTTCCTTTGTCAACATAAGCTACAATGTTCTCCGAAATATCCCATTGCAGATTCCAAGAAAGCAGTGTTAGCAAACTACTGAATGAAAAGAACACTGTAATTATGGGAGATGAATTCACACATCACTTCACAGAAAGCTTCTTTTTGGTTTTTATATGAGGATATTTTCTCTGTCACCATAGGCTTCAATGTGCTCCCAAATATACTGTTGCAGATTCCACGAAAATAGTGATATCAAAATGCTCAATGAAAAGAACAGTGTAACCCTGTGAGATGAATTCACACATCACAAAGAACTTTCTCAGAAAGATTCCTTCTTCTTTTTATCTGGGGATATTTACTTTGTCACCATAGGCTTCAATGTGATGAAAACTATCTCTTCGCAGGTATCCCAAAAACAGTGCTACCAAACTGCTCCATGAAAGAATCTTGAAACTCTGTGAGATGAATTTACACATCAGAAATCATTTCCTCAGAAAGATTCTTTGTAGTTTTTATATGAGGGTATTTCCTTTGTCACCTTAAGCTTCAATGCACTCAGAAATATTCCTTTACAGAATCCACAAAAACATTGTTAGCAAACTGCTCAATGAAAAGAATGGTGTAATTCTGTGAGATGACTTCACAAATCACAAAGCAGTTTCTCAGAAATCTTCTTTCTAGTTGTTGTCTGAGGATCTTTCCTTTGTCACCATAAGCTTCAATGAACTCCGAAATATCACATTGCAGATTCCAAGAATACAGTGTTAGCAAACTGCTCAGAGAAATGAACAGTGTAACTCTGTGAGATGACTTCACACATCACAAAACAGTTTCTCACAAAGCTTCTTTTGGTTTTATCTGAGGGTATTTCCTTTTCACTCTATGCCTGAATGCACTCCCAAATATCCCTTTGCAGATTCCATGAAAACAGTGTTAGCAAACTGCTCAATGAAAATTATGGTGTGTCTCTGTGAGATGAATTCACACATCACAAAGCAATTTCTCAGAAGTCTTTCTAGTTTTATCTGTGAATACTTACTTCTTCAATATAGGCCTCAATTCACTCCCAAATATCCCTTTGCAGATTCCACGAAAACAGTTTTAGAAAACTGCTCAATGAAAAGATTGGTGTATCTCTGTGAGATGATTTCACACATCACAAAGCAGTTTCTTAGAAAGCTTCTTTATGGTTTTTATCTGAGGATATTCTTTTTTTCACCATCAGCCTCAAAGCACTCCGAAATATCCCTTTGCAGATTCCATGAAAACAGTGTTAGCAAACTGCTCCATGATAAGAAAGGTGTATCTCTGAGAGGTGAATTCACACATCACAAAGAACTTTCTCAAAAATCCTCTTTCTTGTTTTCCTCTGAGGATGTTTCCTTTTTCACCATAGACTTCAATGCAATCCAATATATCCCTTCTCACATTCCCCAAAAACAGTGCTACCAAACTTATCCATGGAAAGAATCGTGTGAGATGAACTTAAAAATCACAAAGTGGTTTCTCAGAATGCTTCCGTCTAGTTTTTATATGAGGATGTTTCCATTGTCACCATAAGCTTCAATACATTCTGAAACATCCCAATAAAGATTCCAAGAAAACTGTGTTAGTAAACTGATCAATGAAAAGAAGAGTGTAAATCCATGAGATGAACTCACACATTACAAAGGAGTTTCTCAGAAAGCTTCTTTGTAGTTTTTTTCTGAGGATATTTCCTTTTTCACCATATTACTCAATGTGCTCNCTCAATGTGCTCCCAAATATCCCTTTGTAGATCCATCAAATACAGTGTTTCCAAACTTCTCCATGAAAACAACAGTGTAATTCTGTGAGATGAATTCACATATCACAAAGAAGTTTCTTGGAAAGCTTCTTTTTATTTTTTATCTGGGAATATTTCCTTTTTCCATCCAGGAATCATTGCGCTCTGAATTATCCCATTCCTAGTTCCACAAAAATAGTGTTAACAAGTTGCTCCATGCAAAGAAAGTTGTAACTCTGTGACATAAATTCACACATCACAAAGAACTTTCTCAGAAAGATTCTTTCTAGTTTTTATCTAAGGATGTTTCCTTTGTTACCATTCGCTTCTATGCGATCCAAAATATCCTTCCTCATATTCCCCACCAGCAGTGCTACCAAACTAATCCATGAACAGTATCATGTAACTCTGTGAGAGGAATTAACACATCAAAAAGCAGTTTTTCAGAAATCTTGTCTCTAGTTTTTATCAGAGGATATTTCCCTTGTCTCCATAATATTTCTTTTTCCACCATATGCTCCAATGCCATTCAAAATAACCCTTCTCAGATTCCCCAAAAACAGTGGTATCAGACTGCTCCATGGAAAGTATCATGTAACTATGTGAGATAAATTCACAAGTCACAAAGCAGTTTCTCAGAAAACTTCTTTCTGGTTTTTGTCTGAGGATAGATCCTTTGTCACTGTAGGCTTCAATGTGCTCCCAAATATCCTATTGAAGACTCCACGAAAACAGTGTTTTCAAACTGCTCAATGAAAGCATCAGTGTATCTCTGTGAGATGAGTTCACGCATCCCAAAGTAGTTTTGCAGATAGCTTCTTTCCATTTTTTTTCTGAGGATATTTCCTTTTACATTATAGGCCTCAATGTGCTCCCACACATCACTTTGCAGATTCCACGAAAACAGTATTTTGCAAACTGCTCCATTAAAAGACGGGTGTAACTCTGTGGGATGAATTCACGAATCACAAAGAAATTTCTCAGAAAGCTTCTTTCTTGTTTTTATTGGAAGATGTTACCTTTGTCACCACAGGCTTCAATGCGATCCAAAATATCCCTTCTCAGATTCCCCAAAAACAGTGCTATCAAACTTTTCCATGAAAAGAATGGTGTAAATCTGTCAGATGAATTCACACATCACCCAGCAGTTTCTCCAAATGTGTGTTTCTAGTTTTATCTGAAGATATTTCCTTTTTCACCGTAGACCCCAATGGGCTCCAGAATATCCCATCGTAGACTCCATGAAAAAGGTGTTGCCAAACGTCTCAAGGAAAAGAATGGTGTAACTCCATGAGATGAATTCCCACACCACAAAAAAGTTTCAAGAATATTTCTTCTAGATTTTATCTGAGGATATTTTCTTTGTCACCATAGGCCTCAATGTGATCTAAATTATCCCTTCTCAGATTCCCCAAAAACAGGGCTACCAAATTGCTCCATGAAAAGAATCATGTAACTCTGTGAGATGTATTCACAAATCACAAAGCAGATTGTCATAAAGCTTCTTTCTAGTTTTTGTCTGAGGATATTTCCTTTTCACTGTTTGCCTCAATGTGCTTGTGAATATCCATTTGTAGATTCCATGAAAATAGTGTTAGCAAACTGCTACATGAAAAGCATGGTGTAAATCTGTGAGATAAATTCAAACATCAGATAGTAGTTTCTCAGAAAGTTTCTTTTGATTTTGTCTGAGGATATTTCCTTTGCCACCGTAGGCTTCAATGCGCTCTCAGATATCCCTTCTAAGACACCACAAAAACAGTGATGCCAAAGTGCTCCTTCAAAAGAATTCCTTACCTCTATGAGATACATTCACACATCACAAAGGAGTTTCACTGAAAGCTTCTTTCTCATTTTCATCTGAGGATATTTCCTTTTTCACTGTATTCCTCAATGTACTCCCAAATATCCCATTGCAGTTTATATGAAAAAAGTACTGGCAAACTTCTCAATGAAAAGAACAGTGTTACTCTGTGAGATGAATTCACCCATCACAAAGCCGTTTCATAGAAAGATTCTTTTGGTTTTTTCTGAGGATATTTCCTTTATCACCTTAGGCTTCAATGCAACCCAAAATATCCCTTCTCAGATTCCACAAAAACAGTGCTACTAAACTGCTCCATGAAAACCATGGTTTAACTCTGTGAGATGAATTCACACATCACAGAGTTGTTTCTCAGAAAGCTTCTTTCTAGTTTTTATCTGAGAATATTTCCTTATTCACCATATTCCTCAATGTGTTCCAGAATATCACATCCCAGATTCCATGAAAAAAGTTTTAGCAAACTTCTCAATGCAAGAATGGTGTAACGCTGTGAGATGAATTCACACATCACAAAGAAGACTCTCAGAAAGTTTCTTTCTACATTTTATTTGAGAATAGTTCCTTTGTCGCCCCAGGCTTCAATGCAATGCAAAATATCCCTTCTCAGATTCTCCAAGAACAGTGCTACCAAACTACTCCATGAAAAGAATCACGTGACTCTGTGAGATGAATTAACAAATCACAAAGCAACATCTCAGAAAGTTTCTTTCTAGTTTTTTTTCTGAGGATATTTCCCTTTTCCTTGTTTGCCTCAATGCGCTCATGAATAGCCCTCAGCAGATTCCATGAAAATAGTGTTAGCAAACAGCTTCAAGAAAAGAAATGTGTAAATCTGTGAGATGAATTCTCACATTACAAAGCAGTTTCTCAGAAAGCTTCTTTTTGGTTATAGGCTGAGGATGTTTAATTTGTCACCATAGACTTCGATGTGCTCCCAAATATCCTATTGCAGATTCCACGAAAATAGTGCTATCAAACTGCTCAATGAAAACAACAGTGTAACTCTGTGAGATGAATTCACAGAAACCTTTTTTCTCAGAAAGCGTCTTTCTAGTTTTTATCTGAGGATATTTCCTTTGTCACCGTAGACTTCAATGTGATCCAAAATATGCCTTCTCAGGTTTCCCAAAGACAGTGCTACGAAACTGATCCATGAAAAGAATCGTGTAACACTGTGAGATGAGTTAACACATCAATAAACAGTTTCTCAATATGTTTCTGGTTTTTATATGAAGATATTTCCTTTGTCAACTTAAACTTCAATGCACTCGGAAATATGCCATTGCAGAATCCCAGAAAAGAGTGTTAGCAAATTGGTAAATGAAAAGAACAGTGTAATTCTGTGAGATGAATTCACACATCACAAAGTAGTTTCTGCAAAAGCTTCTATCTGGTTGTTATCTGAGTATATTTCCTTATTCACCATAGGCCTCAGTGGGCTCAGAAATACCCCTTTGCAGATTCCAAGAAAACAGTGTTTGCAATCTGCTCCATGAAAAGAAAGGTGTAACTCTGTGAGATAAACTCAGAGATCACAAAGTACTTTCACAGAAAGTGTCTTTCTAGTTTTTATCTGAGGATACCTCCTTGTCACCACAGGTTTCAGTGTGATCCAAAATATCCCTTCTCAGATGCACCAAAAACAGTGCTACAAAATTGCATCATGAAAAGAATCATGTAAATGTTGAGATGAATTAACACATCAGAATGCAGCTTTTCAGAATGCTTCTTTATAGTTTTTATATGAAGATATTTACTTTGTCAACAAAAGCTTCAATGTGCTCAGAAATATCAGATAGCAAACTAAAACAAACAGTGTAAGCAAACTGCTCAATACAAAGAACAGTGTAACTCTGCAAGATGAATTTACACGTCTCAAAGCATTTTCTT
>NW_016820233.1:0-767 GCF_001698545.2 Rhinopithecus bieti | reverse complement strand
GGTCCTTGTTGACATTACAAGCTTTTAACACATTTTTGACCTAGGAACCCTGTTGCTGGAAGTATAGTCTCCAGCCAGTTACTGTCATGATAGTACTGCTATAAAACTCATTCTTGTGTGGTGTTCTGTGCTATAGAGTCTGTGTATTGCTATTCATATTCAGAGTTCTGGTTTTGTTTTTCCCTTAAAACCTGTTACAGCTTTTTGGGGGGTTGAGGGGAATCAGAACTCTTGTTTCCCATTCCATAGCACCTGACATTATTTCAAGTTTTATAATATCTTAAGGTGTATATATTTTTTTTTATTGGCTTAGTTGTTTTTTGTTTTGTTTTGTTTGAGATGGAGTTTCACTCTTGTTGCCCAGGCTGGGGTGCAATGGTGCGATCTTGGCTCACTGCTGCCTCCACCTCCCGGGTTCAAATGATCCTCCTGTCTCAGCCTCCCGAGTAGCTGGGATTAAAGGTGCATGCCACCACGCCCAGCTAATTTTTGTATTTTTAGTAGACAGGATTTTGCCATGTTGACAAGGCTGGTCTCGAACTCCTGACCTCAGGTGATCTGCCCGCCTTAGCCTCCACAGTGCTGGGATTACAGGCGTGAGCCACTGCGCCTGGCCTTATTGGCTTAGTTTTTAAAGTATCGTCCAAAAATTTTTGGGCCTTTTTCCATGGGGAAACAAGTGAAGCTGCTCTTCAGCATAGACACTACCTTTATCCCATCATTTTAGTAAAAACTAGGTTTGTTTCACTTCTAAGGTGTCTTTTTTT
>NW_016820232.1:0-1989 GCF_001698545.2 Rhinopithecus bieti | reverse complement strand
TAGCTGAGCTTCGTCTGTTCCTTCCGCGCTTTCCTCCCTCATGCCTACCATGTGTGCAGCATTGTACCCAACCCGAAAGACACAGACAGAACAGCCTGACTCCGCATCTCCCTGCTCGGGTTGCCTTGGTAACTTCTCCATGTACCCAAAGAAGCAAAGGGGACTCAACAATTTCAAAGAAGAGTGGCAGTAACTACTTTTTCTGTTCCAAGCTTTCTTGTATAAAGTGAAGCACTGTGTCGCCTTTAAGAGTTCCATTATGGACCGGGCACGGTGGCTCATGCCTGTAAATGCCAGCACTTTGGGAGGCTGAAGTTGGTGGATCACTTGAGGTCGGGAGTTCGAGACCAGCCTGGCCAACATGGCAAAAACCCATCTCTACTAAAAGTACAAAAATTAGCCAAGTGTGGTGGTGGGCACTTGTAGTCCCAGCTACTTGGGAGGCTGAGGCAGGAGAATCACCTGAACCCAGGAGGCGAAGGTAGCAGTGAGCTGAGATTGTATCACTGCACTCCAGCCTAGGCAACAGAACGAGACTCTGTCTCAAAACCGGACCAAAACAAGAGTTCCATGAAGGGAATTAGGATCACTTTTTAATTCAGTTTCTGCACACTATCTCCTGACCACCTGGCTGCTGCTTTTCCTCCCTGCTTCCTGTCCTCCCTTCCTCTCTCCCTTGCTCTACTCTCCTATCCCTTCACTGGTGCTCTTTTTGTGTTTTATCTCCTCTGCCAATCAACATGCAGGGCAAGGAAGCCAGGCATAGCACTGGGCACTGGCCAGCCCTGCTGGTCGCTCTCGTGCCTGCTCTCATGCCTGAAGCTCTGTGCTGAAACACCTAGTTTGCAGCAATGTGCCGATGGTGAACAGTCAGAGGTGGGGTGGGGCAGGAGTCAGACTTCTCAAGGACACCACAGTGTGATAAACACTAAGGAGTTGCCTGCCAGGGTCTTAGAGCAAGGCAAGGCTATGCAGTAGGGTCCCTTCTGCTTGGAATGGAGAGAAGTGCTTCTGATGTTCTTTTTACATAAGGATCCACGCAGCTTGGTTTGACCATCCAACACCTGCAGAGCCCAGCGCGGCATTCATGTCTTCATTCACCTCTGCTGTCCCTGAACCAGTGTCCCTGAACTGTGAGTTCCCGGCTCACTCTCAAGTTTCTGCTGACTTGGGTGGGTCTCAGATGAGACCTTTGGTAACCGCAGAAACAAAGCTTCTGCCCATGCTCATGGCCTGAGGAAACTGTGGAAAGGTGTTTTACGGATGTTTCATATGCTGTGTCAGACCATTTTGATCTATGCACCTCTTATTATCATGTCTGAGCACAACGTATTGCAATCCAGTGTTTATGTCTCCTATTGAAATGGAGACAGCTAAGGGGTCTGCATGATGCTAATTGATTTTTGTATTCCCAGTGCCTAAGACATGGTTGGTGCTCAATAGTTGTTTGTTTCAGGGATAAACGAAAAAAAAAAAAAATGAATGAGTAATCATTAGTCTCAGCAATACTTTATTCCCAAAGTCACACACCCACTCATTTATTTCCTCCTAAGAACAGATGCTAGGCCAACCGGTCTTTATGATTTTACAATCTCTATGGTGACAGGTAAGACATTAGGGTGCATATGGGGAAAAGATAGGAGATAGCAGGATACGAAGGCCAAAAAAAGGGGGAAGGAAACAGAGAAAAAGTGCCTACACATTCTAATAACTGAGAGACAATTTTCAGGATTATGGTCACCATTTTAGTAGCAAGGATAAAAAAAAATTACAGACTTCTACCCTTTCCTTGCCAAAGTTAGATAAGGACAAAAATCCTTTAATGGCATTAAAGAGAAAGAGAGAGAAAAGAAGAGAGAGAGAGAGAGAGAGACTGCGTGGAAACTGTGGCCAGAGGACTAACTCAAATACTTGCAATGTTCAGATAAAAAACCCTCTTCCATGCCAGAATCTGACAATGGATTCTCTTTCTTTTCTTTCTCTTTCTTT
>NW_016820231.1:0-10108 GCF_001698545.2 Rhinopithecus bieti | reverse complement strand
GGATAGCATTAGGAGATATACCTAATGTAAATGATGAGTTAATGGGTACAGCACACAACATGGCACAGGTACACATATGTAACAAACCTGCACGTTGTGCACATGTACCCTAGAACTTAAAATAAAAAAAAAAAAAAAAAAAAAAAAAAAAAAAAAAAAAAAAAAAAACTGTGACGTAGAAAGTTTTTAGCCCCTAGTCCAAAGACACACACTAGGATATGACAGAGCCAAGACTGATTCTCAAAGTAATAAGCACTCTATTATAGAATACTGCTTTCTAGTAAACATAGGGGACACTGACTGCTTACATTAAATGCTTTCATTTACTTCACATTCTTCCAGTGTCAACACTAAGCTTGCCTAATCTGGCTCAGCTAGGTCCCACGTCCCAGCTCAAGACAAGCTAGGGATTCTTGTGTCTTAAACAGTTTATTTGACATTTAGGGAGGAAAATGCCAAACATTCTTCTGCTTTCCTTTCCCTGAGAAGCATTTTTTTCACTTCAGTTAAATTGAAGACAACACTTATTTATGAAATATACTTAATGAGCTTTGCCCTAGGTCACATGCTAGGGAGAACACAAAACAAAAACATAATCCACCACTGTCATTCAATGAGCTTGTTATCTTATTGGAGATGTAGCTTCTATATGCATGAAACATACTGAACAAGTGTTATCTCTGGCATTTGTAGACTTAAAGTAGGAATGCAATGAAGGATGTAGAATTGTTATCCAAGAGTTAAATTGTACAACTGATTAAATGAAGTTAGTAAGAATAGATTCCATATCAGCAAGACTTGATTCTAACCTGATAGAGGTAATAAAAAGGAAGTGTCAGTCAGTGAGGGTAGCCAGTCTGGGAAGCTCAGAAAAGAAGAAAGAGGAGGAGAAGGATAGGAGGAATAGAGAAGAGGAGGATGGAGAGGAGGAGAAGGGAAGAGAAAAGAAGAGAAGAAGGCTGCCACAGCCAACAAATGACAAAAGGCACCCGTTTCCCAAACCATCTTGAAAACAAGTTCTCCTTCCCCTCCTGAAACCATGCGGATATGTAAAACATGGGAGCAACTGATGTAGAGAAGCCAGGAATGAAAGATTATCTAATAAACTGAGTATTTTTATGCAAGAGAGACTGGCCATTATCTACGAGATTATTTATATACTAGGACTGGACCAAGCTTCATGTGGATCAGACATTTAGGCAATTCCCCTCCCCAGTCCTCTCTCCCAATAACCAGCAAGTAGAGACTCAGGAGAAATAATATTGTTGCTACAAGCAAATTTTAAAAATTTATTTTAACTTCATATCCAAGTTGTACTATGAGCTGAATTTTGTGATTATTTTATATAACAAATGACTGCATTTCTAGCATAAAAATAAATTGTTGCTGGCCACTGCAAACTAGAATTGGCAAACAAGGAATTGTGGAAAAGTAAAATCTCAGATGAATTTAAAGGATGTTGTGATGTAAACAGGAGAAGATTCGGGAAACAACATAACAAATGAGAAACAGCAGAAATAAATTCGTTATCTATATGGAGCACTATGCAGCCTTGTCCAGAAAGGGTGAAAGCTGGGAGTTTAAATAAGAGATAAATCTTATCTGAAGACAAGAAGATCCTTGAATGCAAGTGAGGAGATTTGAAAGCATTAAGGATCCATGGAGGGGACTAAAATATAAAAGATGGCATTTTAGGAACAGTAAAATCGTAAGATGGTCTGGAGGTCTGGAGACAGACATGAGAGGGGGTGACTTTTGCCCAGAGTAGGAGTGATGACAAGGAAAAGAAAAGAACACCTCCAAGAGAAATACTGAATGGAAAATTGTCAGATTCTAGCCATTCATAGGATCCATAGTATGAGGGATCCTTCAAGGGTCACATCAAATGTCCCTTCTGGAAAGTCAGGAAGGAGCCCTGGGAGCCCCCTCTTCAAGTATACCAGGCCTCCCTCTGTGCTCATATAAAAATGTGTTCATGCTACAAAAATATCCTTACCAAATTATGATATACTTATCTTAAAATTATTTTCCCTTTGCCTCTTCCAGCATTGCCTTTAATCCTATAAACCCTGGTATAAAAAAAATGACTCATCAGTGAATTTAGGTATTAGATCTCCCTGCTGACATGCATGACTTCTCTTAGAAATTCTCCATTTGCAGGCCGGGCGCGGTGGCTCAAGCATGTAATCCCAGCACTTTGGGAGGCCGAGACGGGTGGATCACGAGGTCAGGAGATCGAGACCATCCTGGCTAACACGGTGAAACCCCGTCTCCACTAAAAAATACAAAAAACTAGCCGGGCGAGGTGGCGGGTGCTTGTAGTCCCAGCTACTCGGGAGGCTGAGGCAGGAAAATGGCGTAAACCCGGGAGGCGGAGCTTGCAGTGAGCTGAGATCCGGCCACTGCACTCCAGCCTGGGCGACAGAGCGAGACTCTGTCTCAAAAAAAAAAAAAAAAAAAAAAAAAATTCTCCATTTGCTCCAAAATACCCCTGATAAAGACAATTCTTTATCTAGGGCTCAGGGGCCAGTTCTGGCTATAAGGATATATGCTAAGTGCTGATCAGTGGGTTATGTCTGAAGACAGCAGTCACCCAGGAGCCAAGGCACTGTACCCAGATATGTTCTGTTCCATATTTTTTCAGGCCCAAAGCCCAAATCTCCATCTCCCGACAGAGTGAACCCGAGGAAAGTCACTGAACCAAAGTCTGAATTCTCCAGGAGGGTGGTGTGGTCTTCGTGGCCTGGGTATGCCTTCCGCTCCTGCCATTTGAGGCATGATCTCCTGCACACCAGGAGTAGAATTTCTTCATCTTCATCTATGTGCTGTGAATTCATGTCCCTGTTACAACTAGACTTCATAACAAAAGAACACTTGATCTTTTCTTGAGTTCCTGAATTTTTTTTTCTTTAGTATCTTCTGCTGAGGTGGGCAGAATTCTGAAATGCAACTGTCAAGAGTTTGTCCTCGTTAAGCCGGATCCATCCCTATGCTAGGGATCCACCCCAGGCTGCTGTAGTAGTAGAAAACCAATAGCCATGGAGGATTTCCTTTCTCTGACTCCCTTCAGTTGCGTCTCTTTCAATTAATTCCCTGCTCTTCCCTGATCTCTGGCCCTTGCCAACTAAGATTATATAGAAGGTCTGCCCTACTGTTCCAGAGTTAGATTTTCTACAATGGTATCTGGAAGTATAATGTCCCTCCAATACCGCAGCAATTCTTGTGCTCATGTGTTACTAAAAGCTACCATGCTTTAGCTACTGCTATCTGCAGCATCATTTTATTATCTGACAAAGCTTACAGCCTTTCCATACCCGTGTATAGTGTAGTAGAGTGGTTAGGAGTGCACTTTCTGAAACCTCACTGTCTGAGGTTAAATTCAGTTCCGTGACCTTGGGCAGAAAGAAGTGTTTCCATCCTTGGAAACACTTGTGTCTTTTGTCTTTGTGATAATAATCATTTTAAGTGGAATGAGGAGATGTAGTGGTTTTGATTTGTATTTCGTTGATGATTAGTCATGTTAAGCATTTTTCCATACACCTGGATTGGTATTTATGTCTTCTATTGAGAAATGTTCATTAAGGCCTTTTGCCCATTTTTAAATCAAATTATTTGTTTTGGGTTTTTTTGCTACTGAGTTGTTTGAATTCCTTATATATTCTAGATATTATTTCCTTGTCCAGCTGTCTAGTTTGCAAATATTTTCTCCCATTCTATAGGTTATCTCTTTACTCTTGATTGTGTCCTTTGATGTACATAAGCTTTTTAGTTTAATATAATCCCATTTGTCTATTTTGTTTTATTATCTGTGCTTTCGAGGTCATATTTTAAAATCCTTACCCAGTCCAATGTCATGAAGCATTTCCTCTGTTTTTGTCTATCAGCTTCATCTTTTCAAGTCTTACATGCACATCTTCACTTCATTTTTAGTTGGATTTTGTACATGGTGAGAGATAGGGGTCCAGTTTTATTCTTCTGCATATAGATATCCAATTTTCCCCACACCATTTATTGAAGACACTGTCCTTTCCCTAGTGTGTATTCTTGGCACCCTTATTGAAAATCAGTTGGCTGTAGATATGTGGAATTATTTCTGGACTCTCTATTCTGTGCCATTGATCTATGTGTATTTTTACACCAATGCCATGCTGTTTTAGTTACTATCACTTTGTCATATATTTTGAAGTCAGATAGTGTAATGACTCCAGTTTTGATTTTTGTGTGTTTGTTTGTTTTTAATCAAGATTGCTTTGGGTGTTCAGAGTCTCTTTGTGATTTTATACAAGTTTTAAGATTTTTTTTTTTCTGTGAATAATGTCACTGGAATTTTAACAGGGATTGTATTAAATCTGTATATCACTTTGGATAGTAAGGACATTTTAACAATGTGAATTTTTCCAATCCATGAACACCTGTTTTTGCATCCTCTTTAATTTCTTTCATTAATGTTTTGTTTTGTTTATTTATTTATTTATATGTTGAGATGGAGTCTCACACTGTCACCCAGGCTGGAGTGCAATGGCACAATCTCAAATCACTGCAACCCCCACCTCCTGGGTTCAAGTGACTCTCCTGCCTCAGCTTCCCAAGTAGCTGGGATTACAGGTGCCTGCCACCACGCCCAGCTAATTTTTTTGCATTTTTAGTAGAGACGGGGTTTCACTATGTTGGCCAGGCTGGTCTCGAATTCCTGACCTCGTGATCCACCCACTCAGCCTCCCAAAGTGCTAGGATTACAGATGTGAGCCACCACGCCTGGCCATTAATGTTTTATAATTTTTAATGTACAGACTTTTTACCTTCTTGGTTAAATTTACTCCTGAGTATCTTACTTTTTGTAGCTATTACAAATGTAGCTACTGTAAATTCAAATGATTTCATTACATTTTTTATCTATATTCTTCTGTATCTCGCAAGTTTCCCTAAGAACACAACTTTGATTTCTTTTTAAGGCATTTTGTAACTTTCCTTTTCTTTGGGGTTTATTACTGGAGAATTACGTTCATTTGAAGGTGCCATGTTTCTTTGCTTTCTCAAGTTTCTTGTGTATCTACTTTGTTTTATTTTTTGCTTGTTTGTTTGAGATGGAATCTGGCTCTGTCACCCAGGCTGGAGAGCAGTGGTGTGATCTTAGCTCACTGAAACCTCTGCTTCTCAGGTTCAAAAGATTCTCCTGCCTCACCTCCCAAGTAGCTGGGATTACAAGTGTGTGCCACCACATCCAGCTGATTTTTGTATTTTCTGTAGAGATAGGGTTTCACCATGTTGGCTAGGCTGGTCTTAAACTCCTGACTTCAAGTTATCTGCCCACCACAGCCTCCCAATGTGCTGGGATTACAGGCATGAGCCACCACACCCACCCTTGTGCATCTACCCTGATATCTGTGCATCTGCTGAATCCGTTTCTGCTTCCAATTTTACAGAGTAGCTTTTATAAGGAAAGACTTTTTCCTACAGATGTGTCCTACGGTGTCAGTTGAGTAGTGTGAATTCACATTGGTTCTGGGTGGACACAGTAGTTGGGTCTCCATACAGCTTCATCAGGTATAATCCATGTAGTTATATCTGTGAGTGCCTCAATGGCCTAGACTGCAGGAGTTTAGGGCTGTAGTGGTGCAGCTTTGCCACAGAAAGGGCCACCAGGCTGGTTCTTAAGCTGAAAGTACATGCACAACTGTGCAGGATCACCTGTTCCTTGCAGAGAAGGGTGTCATGTGGACTTGGATGCAAGGGTCATCACCATTTCACTGGGCCTAGGTTCTAAACAGCTGGGCTTGTGGTGCTGCAGTCATCTGTGTGAGCATGTAAGAATGACAGCGGAGTCTCAGGGATGGAAAGATCAGTGGTTACTGTTCCCCAGAGTAGAGCACACTCTAGCAGTGGCTCCAGTTTCAAGGTGTCACTGTGCCATAACAGCCTGGGTCATGGGAGGTGGGCAGTGTACAATGTGAGCTCCTACCGTGAAGCAATGCAGCTGTGGGAACTCCAGACAGCTCCCCCAAGGGCCTGTGAGGACTGCCACATTCACCTGTAGGAAGGACTACATGTGTCTATACTGGTAACACGGGCTGCTGGGGGCTCTCTGCTTACCTGACAGAGGAGATGGAGTAGTAGAGGCAGAGTACTTCGCCCTCCTCTCTATGCTGCAATCCTGAGTTACTGTGTGCCACAGGGATTCTGTCATTCCCTTGCTATACTACAGTGCTCTCCCTCAGATACTCTAGTCTAATTGTAGTTGTTTATTTGTTGTTTTGGTCTTTTTGTGTATGAGGAGGTAAGTGCCAAGTACCTCTAGTTAGCCTCTTACTGATAACCAGGAAATGCTTTGAATGGAAAATAGAATGGATTCTTTCTGGTGTTTACTTTTTATTTTCTTTTTTTTTTTTTGTTTTTTTTTTTGAGACAGAGTCTCACTCTGTCGCCCAGGCTGGAGTGCAGTGGTGTAATCTCGGCTCACTGCAACCTCCACCTCCCAGATTCAAGCAATTCTCCTGCCTCAGCCTCCCAAGTAACTAGGACTACAAGTACGCACCACCAAGCCCAGCTAAGTTTATATTTTTAGTAGAGACGGGGTTTCACCATATTGGCCAGGTTGGTCTCAAACTTTTAACCTAAAGTGATCTGCCTGCCTTGGCCTCCCAAAGTGCTAGGATTACAGGCATGAGCCTTATTTTCAAATTTCTAAAGCAGGATATTTGAATTTTTATTTTTAGTGTCCACTGATGTAAAGTAAGAGTAGGGCTTTGTATATTTCTGTGTGATTTGCTGATGAGTCACCTATAGTATTCCTTGACACTGAGGTAGAAATAGCAACAGACCAGTTCAAGGAAGTCTACTCTTCCTATGTGACCTTCAAAACATCATTTTACCTTGCTAAGCCTCAGTCCTCTCACTTGCAAAAGAGAAATAACCAGACCTCACCTGCCTAGAGACAGTGCGAAGGTCAGGTAAGATAATGAACATAAAAGCATTCTGAACTTTGAGGGAGCTTGCAGATACTACGTATTGTTTCTCTGACTTCAGAAATTATTAAATTCTTACCAAAGTAGATCATGAATGTGATATGGCCTAAAAAGGTAGTATAAATGGAAGATATTTGATATACATAATCTGTTGTCAATTAAAGAAATACTTACATTTTCCACAAAGGGTATTAAGAGACCATTCGTTTTAGAGTACACATTGGAATATTGTAACTTAAAACAATAACATATTGTATTGGATAAAATATTTTTATTTTAGGACTTACATGATTGCTGCATGTCTTGTAACGAATGTTCTGCCCTTCACAATTCCTAAAGGAAACAAGAAAGAAGAAAGAAGAAATCATGATTTCATAGAAGAGGCAGCATTAAAAAAAAAAAAAAAAATCGGCCGGGCGTGGTGGCTCAGGCCTGTAATCCCAGCACTTTGGGAGGCCAGGACGGGTGGATCACGAGGTCAGGAGATCGAGACCATCCTGGCTAACATGGTGAAACCCTGTCTCTACTAAAAAATATAAAAAACTAGCCGGGCATGGTGGCGGGCGCCTGTAGTCCCAGCTACTCAGGAGGCTGAGGCAGGAGAATTGCCTAAACCCGGGAGGCGGAGCTTGCAGTGAGCTGAGATCCGGCCACTGCACTCCAGCCTGGGCGGCAGAGCGAGACTCCGTCTCAAAAAAAAAAAACAAAAAAAGCAAATACAAGGCAATGGTTCCCTGTAAAACTTTCACTAGTGCACATTACCCCAAAGATTCAAAGTTTAATTCTAAGAAACTAATTTTCAAGGATTGGGGGCCAAGAAGTCTTGTGGAAGTGTCACATTAAATAAAGAATGAATTCTTTAGGTAATAGTAGTACTCACATGCAATTCTTACCCAAGGGCCCATATAACCATTACAATTAATGCACAATATGTGTGTCTCATGTGTGAGTATGTGTATTCTTTTCTATAATGAAAAGGGAAAAGCTACATGCAGAAGCATTTGTGTAGCATGTTTCCACTAGGACATTTCTCTTCCCTTACTGAAGCAACTCAAGTTAGCAAGGCACTCACTGTCTTCCTTTAATTAGTACAACAGTGTCTGTTAGAAATTTGCTTGAAGTAATGCTTCCTTTTTTTTTTTTTTTTTTGAGACAGAGTCTTATTCTGTCTCCCAGGCTGAAGTGCAATGGCTTGATCTCAGCTCGCTGCAACCTCCGTCTCCCAGGTTCAAGCAATTCTCCAGCCTCAGCCTCCAGAGTAGCTGGGATTCCATGCGTACACCCCCATACCTGGCTAATTTTTGTATTTTTAGTAGAGACGGGGTTACACCATGTTGGCTAGGCTGGTTTCTAACTCCTGGCCTCAAGTGATCCACCTGCCCCAGCATCTCAAAGTGGGGGGATTACAGGCGTGAGCTAGTGTACCCAGCCTATTTTATTTCAATCATTGACCTTGCCAAATGGGATTATACAAAGTCATGTTGGAACAGCATTCTTGGGATGCTAATACTGCTAACTTTGAGACTTTTCCAGGGATGACCACCACATAACCTATCTTCCCCTACAGCCACTAGCTCTGGGACCCCGCCACTCATTTTCCAGGCAGTTTTCCTTTGGGAGACTGGAATTCCATCCAACAGGTACTTTCCTTAGTCCAGTGCTTGTCCATCTATATTTTACATAAACTCCTTAAAGATATCTAATCTATTCATGGCACTTTTCCCAATTTGTCAATGGAGTTACATATTTTTTCCCTTTATGTTTTCCTGGTGAATTCAATGGCAAATTTGGAGCCAGGAAAGCTAAACACAGGCTTAAATAATCATTTCGAATTAAAAGTCAATAGATACTATTTCAATTGTTATTAAAATATTTATTTCTCCGGGAACAAAATAATTTTAAAGTGGATAGGAGGTCATTATTTTTGCCACTATGATTTAAATATGAGCCTATATGAAATGAATGATAGAGTCAGCAATGTTAAACTCACTGCATATACTTTCTGAGGCTTCCATTTTTCTTGATTACAAAAGGAATAAGTGGAAACCCCAGTAATGTGCCAAGAAGTATAGAGGTAGTCACTCAAAATTCTATTACCAAGAGCTTTATTCTTTTGTCATTTAACCCTCCATTGTTTCTGCCATTTACAGGATTGAAAATCATACTGTTAATTCATCCTAGTACTTGTTTTAATCTAACATTATAAGCATTTTCTCATTTCATTGATAATTCTTTTGAAAATTATTTTAATGATTATATCACAGTCCATTATACAAACATTATTTTTGTAGCTGTAAATTTAAAATTTAAAAAATTGTGACAAAATACACATAACATAAAACTTACCATTCTAACCATTTTTAAGTGTGTGGTTCAGTGTTTAAGTATGTTCACATTGCTATGCCAATATTACCTTTTGTGATTATATTGCTTCTCTTTTCCCTGCTTAAAACTGACATATATTAAAATTCTATTTGGGACGTATACAATTTTAAGAGTTTTGACAAACCCATACAATTGTGTAACTACTACACAAGGAATATTTGGAACAGTTCCATCACCCCAAAAATACCCTCAGGTTGCCCCTGTATAGTCAGCCTCTTCCCCCACTCTCAGCTCCTGGCAACCACTGGTTGGTTTTGTCCCTATAATTTGTCTTTTCCAAAATGTTATATAAATAGAATCACACCATATGTAGCTTTTTGAGACTGGCTCTTTTTAGCATAATATATTTGAAAATCATTCTTGTGGTTGTAGGTATCTAGTTTGCACCTTTTTAATAGCTGCGTGGTATTCTATTGCACAAATGTACAACCGTTTATTCACTCACCAGGTATTATTTGAGTTGTTTTTAGTTTTGGGTAAGTATGAAAAAATGCTATAAACATTCACATGGAGGTTTTTTATTAACAAAGTTTTTCATTTGTCTTGGGTAAATACCTAGAAGTGGGATATCTGAGTTCATTCTTTTTTATATAATATAAAATTTATTTGGTAAACATGTTTAGGTTTTCATTTTTGTCCATACATACAATACATATGCAGAAATATTTTAAAACAAATCCCAGTCCTTTCATAATAAGAATTTTTTCATGCATGAGTTTTCAACTCTTGGCTGGCTAAATATTATTTAATTAGTAGGATGT
>NW_016820230.1:0-1734 GCF_001698545.2 Rhinopithecus bieti | reverse complement strand
TGGGCTGGCCCTCTATGGTAGCCCCTCCCCGCACCCCACATAAACAGGAGCACAGATGTTTGGGGACTCTCGGGGTCCCAGACCAGCTTCCATCCACACCGCTCTGGGCTGGGGACTCCAGCCTCATCCCCTCCTTCTTCCTAAGCCCCTGCTGGGGTTCCCTGGAGGTCCCTGTGCTCCAGGACTGCACTCGCTGCCCCCTCACCGCAGGGTTACCCTTTGCCCCGCACCTGGCTGTCCGCACAGCAAAAGGGCAAGCAGGAGAGCCCTGAGGATCTTCATCTCGCCGATGCTGCTGTGTCCCTGACTCCTCGAGCAGCACTCTGGAGCTGCAATAAGTGGGATGAAGGGCATTGCCGTGGGCTTCCCAGTGGCCCCCACCAGCTCCAGTCTCAAACAATGGGCCTCACACGGGTCCCCAGCTCCAGGCGCCAGGCCAGGGACTGTTGTTTCCCTCCAGGACCTCTGGGGCTGGAGGGGAAGGAGAAGTCATTGTGGTTGGCCTTGGAGCGTCCTGTGCACCCGTGCCGGCGGTTGGAAGGCGGTGCTGGCCACAGGAGCTGCTGGCCCTGGCCTGCCTTGCTGCTCAGTGTGCCTCAGCCCTGTAGTGCAGGGCAGGGAGCCTCGCCTCGGATTGGGCCATGCCTGACACCCCCTAACCCCATGTCTGGGCTCCATAGTCACAGGAGCCTGGGGTCACAGACCCTCTTATTTGCTGATCACTGGCCAAGCATCTTCATTCCAGAGTCAGCATCACACCCAGGCCCCTTTAAGATCATTTAAATAAAAACACAGTCAATGCCCTCAAGCTAAGGCTGCCCGCTCACCTCCTCTGCACCCACACTCAGCAGTGCACTTGCTGGGCCCAAGGCCTCCTTCACTATCACCTTGGGTCTTTGCCCCTGCTGTTCCGTCTGTAGTGCTGTTCCTGCTGGTGTCCGGTGGAGAGCTTTCCGGAGCTGTTGGGGGCCCGACCCTTGGCCTTCTGCTGGGAAAGCCATCAGCCCCCACCTGCCTTCTGGCCTTGTGTGAGAGAGAGGCTGCTCTGGGAGAGGCTTGGAAAGCCCAGGTCGCTCCCTGAGGCTACCCCCTCCTCCCAAGCCCCTGCCCAAGCCCCTGGGGGTGGGGATGCAGGGGGCAGAGTCTCCCGAGGGTAGCAGAGGGGTGGGGCAGCGGCAGGGGCTGGATGGGAGTCTGCAGCCAGGGTCAAGCCTGGGCGTCTGTGTGCCTTGGCGCTTGGGCCAGGCCCTTCACCTACTGAGGCCTCAGTTTTCCAAACTGTCAATGGGTGGGGTGGGGCATTTTCTGGCCAGCCACCTGTAACAGAGGTTGAGTTGGTTCTGGAGTGAGCTGCCTGGGTTTAAGACCCGGTTCCTCCTTCCCCTGCCTCTGGGTCTTGGACAAGCTCCTTGGGTTCCCCAGGCCTCAGCTCCCTCATAGGGTGAGGTGACCATCAAGGGTCAGTACCTGCTGGGCTTAGGACAGCGCCCGAGGCTGGGAATACCTGTCTCTGACGTCTCAGCCACTGAGTCAACCATCCCTCCTTAATTCACCTGAACCTGTCATTCTTCTCTATCAGCACCCACCCAGCATGCAGCCCTTCCCCGTCCAAGGCTGCAAAGTCACTTTCCAAGCCAGGGTCTCCCACAGCCGGACACGACCCGCCAACCCCAAACTCTTCATACCTGGTGCTTGTCCCCCAAGCCCTGCCCCTCCCTGCCCCTCCCGGTGTGG
>NW_016820229.1:0-3548 GCF_001698545.2 Rhinopithecus bieti | reverse complement strand
TTTTTGGCCAGTCATTGTGGAGCAATGTGAGAGCATGGTGATAAAGGTAAGGAACATATTTTCTCTTTTTAACTCCTATTCTGAGTAGCTGTGTGATCTTGGGCAAGCCTAAACTTCATGGGCTACCTTTCCAAACATGGCAAATGAGGATGTCTGAAGCTCCTTCCCACGCGAAATCACTCGATATTAAACTTGCGTACACCTAGTCCTAGAATCAGATGCCCTGATGGAATTCAACAAAACTTTCATTTAAACTTATAGCAACATTACACAAGTTAAGGTGATACTATTTCATCACTATATTCTTTTAGTCTCTCTCTATCTATTCCTTAACATAATTTAGACAAGCATTTCAAAATCAAAATACATAAAATAAGTTATAGACTCATATTGCAATCACTACTAATACTCATAGCATTGGTAAGAAGTGAAAACCTTTCACTGATAAAATGCAGGTATAATGGACGTACCTGGTTTCATAAATGGCATAAAATGTTCTGTGTTCTTTGACTGCGTTCCTGAAAAAAAAAAAAACACAAAAAAGGATAAAATGTAATCTTAATGATTATTGCTAAGGTCTAAAAGTCCTTTAATAAGCATGTTCCCAAACTGTCTATTGAAGATATCTTGACTAGCATTTTGTGAAAATTAAGAAATAACATTTAAAGAAATGTACACACATTTTTAAAAAGTAATACACATTGTGTTAGATAAGCTTAGGCCCTGATTTTTGCTCCAACAGTAGCTAACTTGGTTACTGAACCACTGTTTAAATTTTACTGAAGGAGACAGGAAACAAACAATAAAGATAATTTCTAATTGTGGTATATCCAGTAACAAAATTAAAATAAAATACTATAATAGAAAATTATATGAGAGAAGCCATACTAAATAGGATGCAAAAACACAGGTTTCATTGGTTAGGCTCGGTGGCTCATGCCTGTAATCCCAGCACTTAGAATGGCCTAGATGGGAAAATCGCTTGAGTCCAGGAGTCCGAGACCAGCCTGGGCAACATAGTGAGATACTGTCTCTACAAAAAATACAAAAATTAGCTAGGTTTGGTAGTGCAGGTCTGGTTCCAGCTACTCAGGAGACTGAGGTGGGAGGATCACTTGAGCCCAAGAGGCCGAGGCTGCAGTAAGCCAAGATAGCACCACCGCACTCCAGCCTAGGCAACAGAGTAAGATCCTGTCTCAAAAAAGAATAAAGTAAAATAAACAAAATGAACAGGGCATAGTGGCATATGCCTGTAGTTCCAGCTACTCAGAAGGCTGAGGTGGGAGGATTGCTTGAGCCCAGAAGGTCAAGGCTGCAGTGAGCCAAGATTGTGCCACTGCA
This sequence comes from Rhinopithecus bieti, assembly GCF_001698545.2. Lineage (NCBI taxonomy): Eukaryota > Metazoa > Chordata > Mammalia > Primates > Cercopithecidae > Rhinopithecus > Rhinopithecus bieti. The sequence goes on along the minus strand of NW_016820229.1, from coordinate 2,207 downwards.
CTTTAGCCTTGGTGACACTGTAAGACCCTGTATTTAAAAAAAAAAAAAAAAAAAAAAAAAAAAGTTTCCTTAGAAAACAAATTTTCAGTTGGAATCTGAGTCATGGAAGAAGTTAACCATGAGATTTGTAGGAAAACAGAGGCAACACAAAGTTCAAAGTTCCCAAGGTATAAATGCATCAAGTATGTTCTGAGAAAAAAATCTTCACCCTTCACCATCATCATACGATGGTGAATGATGACCCACCACTACATTTTTAGAATTACCATAAATCCAGAGTAAACTAACCTAGACAGTATGGTATTGGTGAAAGGGCAAGACATATAGGTCAACTGAAAAAAACAGTGACTTCAGAAAGTCAGCAAATGATTCTTGACAAAGAACAAGCTTTTCAGCAAATGGTGTTGGAACAACTGGATATTCATGTGCAGAATTAAACCTTATTGTGAATGGTAACAATGGAAATCATAATTATGTATCAATTACTGCGTACAAGGCACTGTATTTGTTATGCTGAAAGAGTCGTTTAAAATAAGAAAAATAATGCAAGTAAACAAGGGAAAGACAAATACATAACTGAAGGTAAGAAAACTATAACTGACAGTAAAAGAAAAAAAAAAAAAAAAAAAAACAGAAGGGAAAAAAAAAAAAAAGACAAAAAAAAAAAAAAAAAAAAAAAAAAATGTGCCAGTGATGTGGAAGGACACAGCCTGAGGCCTGGCCTTTAACCTTCCTCCAACACCTGTCCCCAGGCAAGTCAGCTGCTGCCTCACACAGAATTACCAGACATCTAAAAAGTACTTCTAGAATTAAAAGGAAAACCAGACATTTTTGACATGAAGTGAAATTATTGAAAAAGATGGAGCAATAAAGAGGCAAAATAAATATATCAAAGAAGTAAGAGAACATTAGTAGCATGAGATGAAACGACATAAAAAAGAAGATGATAAAATATCAGTTATAAAATACGAAACTGTTTTAGGAAAGAACATGTGGAAAGGAATAAATAGAACGTAAATGACTGAAGAACAAGCGAGTGGCCTGGAAGATCATAGTGGAGTCTCAAAGGCAGCACCGAAGAATCAGAAGTTAGGAATAGCAAGGAGAGAGAAAATATATAAGTGACAACATCTGGAAAATAGGAAGTAACAGAAGTGCAAAAAAAGAAAACGTCCCAGGAAATAACTTCTGTGACAAAATTAGAACAAATTTCCCAGAATTCGGTAAGAAATATTTTAGATTAAATGAGTCTGTACAACACAGAAAATATATGCGCTAACATACCAAAAAAAAAAACAAGTTTAAAGGGACCTATAAAGGTTTCTATATTGCACTTAGGCAGGTACAATTTTTATTCTAAATAGACTTTTAAAGATTCAGTATGTATATTGTAATCCCTAGAGCAACCACAAAAATAACTATACAAAGAGTTGCATTTAAAATTAAAACATCACTTAAAATGAAAACTTGAGCCAATCTGAACACTACACCTTGGATAGAGACATTAAATGATCTGGTAACATATGCATTATTTACATCATAAAGGAAAATATTCCACCAATTCCAACGAACCAGTATCATACAGACTGTTTTTAAAATATAATACAATATGTTCCTGCTAAAATTTTACATATTTTGGAAAAATGATTCTTAAATTTAAAATAATTCTGAGGATTATAAATACTTAGAAATGGATGGCAATGAATACACTACAGGCCAAAATTCCGTTTAACTAAGAACTGCATGGAGAATTCACATGAGAAAATCTGTCAGTGGAACATACGATGTTGGAACGCAGAAAAAAATAAATGCTTATCTCAACAGATTCAAAGAAAGCTTCTGAAAAGTTCAAAACATTTTTATGATATTAAAAAGTAACTCAACTATTGGAAAACCTAAAGACTCCATAAAACAACTATTAGAACGGATAAACTAATTCAGTAAAGTTGCAGGATACAAAATGCACATGCAAAAATCAGTAGCTTTTCTAAATGACAACAGTAAGCAATCTGAAAAGAAATTTAAAAAGTAATCCCATTTACAATAGCCACAAATAAAATTAAATACCTAGGAATTAACTTAATTAAAGAAGTGAAAAAAAAAACTACAATGAAAACCATAAAACACCAAGGAAATAAATTAAAGAAGACAATAGAAAAATGGAAAATATTTCATGCTCATGGATTGAAAGAATCAATTTTTTTTTT
>NW_016820228.1:0-6748 GCF_001698545.2 Rhinopithecus bieti | reverse complement strand
TGACGCATCACAAGGAAGTTTCTCAAATATCTTCTTTCTAGTTTTTATCTGAAGATAATTCCTTTGTCACCAAAGGCTTCAATGTAATCCAAAATATCCCTTCCAAGATTCCTCAAAAACAGTGCTACCAAACTGGTCCATGAAAAGAATGGTGTAACTCTGTGAGGTGAATTCACACATCACAAAGCAGTTTCTCAGAATGCTTCTTTCAAGTTTTATCTGAGGATATTCCCTTTTTCACTATAGGACTCCATGTGCTCCCAAATATTCCTTTGCAGATTCCACAAAAACAGTGATGGCAAAGTGCTCCAAGAAAAGAAAGTAGTATAACTCTGTGAGGTGAACTAACACATCACCAAGTGGTTTCTCAGAGAGATTCTTTCCAATTTTTATGTGAGGATATTTCCTTTGTCACCATAGGATTCAATGCAATGCAAAAAATCCCTTCTCAGATTCCCCTGAAACACTGCTGGTAAACTGTGCCATTAAAACAGTCGTGTAACTCTGTGGGATGAATTAATGCATCACAAAGTGGTCTCAGAAAGCTTCTTTCTAGTTTTTATATGATATTATTTATTTTGTCACCACAAGCATCAATGCGCTCTGAAATATCCCATTGCAGATTCCAAGAAAACAGTGTTAGCAAACTGCTTAATGAAAAGAACAGTGTAATTCAGTGAGTTGAATTCACATATCACAAAGGAGTTTCTCAGAATGCTTCTTTCTAGTTTTTTATATATGGATATTTCCTTTTAAACTATAGGTTTCAATGTTCTCCCAAGTATCCCTTCTCAGACACCACAAAAACAGTGATGTCAAAGTGCTCACTCAACAGAAACGTTTAGCTCAATGAGATGAATGCATAAATCATAAGGGACTTTCTCTGAAAGATTCTGTCCAGTTTTTACCTGGAGAATTTTCTTCTTTCAACTCAGGACTCTATGTGCTCCCAAATATCCCAGTACAGATTCGACAAAAGCAATGTTACCAAACTGCTCAATGAAAAGAAAGGTTTAACATTGAGATGCATTCACCCATCACTAAAGAGTCTCTGAGAAAGCTTCTTTCTAGTTTTTATCTGAGGATATTTCCTTTGTCACTATAGGCCTCAATGCGCTCTCAAGTGCCCTATTGCATATTCTCCAAAAACAGTTTTGGCAAACTGCTCCATGAAAAGAATGGTGTACTTCTGTGAGATGAACTCAGACATCACAAAGACCTTTCTCAGAAAATTTCTTTTTAGTTTTTAACTGCGGATATTTCCTTTGTCACCAGAGGCTTCAATGAAATTCAAAATATCAGTTCTCAGATTCCCCAAAAACAGTGCTACCAAACTGCTCCATGAAAAGTATTGTGTGACTCTGTGAGATGAATGATCACATCAGAAAGTGGTTTCTCAGAAATATTCTTTCTAGTTTTTATATCAGGATTTTCATTTGTCACCATAAACTTCAATGCACTCCCAAATATTCCATTCCAGATTCGAAGAAAACTGTGTTAGCAAACTGCTCATTGAAAAGGACAGTATAACTCTGAAATGAATTCACACGTTAGAAGGACCTTTCCCAGAATGCTTCTTTCTAGTTCCTCCCTGAGTATATTTCATTTGTCACCATAAGCTTCAATGTGATCGAAAATATCCCTTCTCAGATTGACCAAACACAGTGCTACCATGTTGATCCATGAAAGAATCATGTAATTCCGTGTGATGAATCTAAACTTTGCACAGTGGTTTCTCAGAAAGCTTCATTCTAGTTTTTATCTGAGGATATTTCCTTTATCACCATTTGCCTCAGAGGACTCCCAAATATCCCTTGGTAGATTCCACAAAAACAGTGTTAGCAAACCGCTTCATGAAAAGTAAGGTGTAACTCTGTGAGATGAATTGACACAACACAACGCAGTTTCTCAGAAAGCTTCTGTTTGGTTTTTATATGAGGATATTTCCTTTGTCACCATAGGCTTCAATGCACTCCCAAATACCCTATTGCAGATTCCATGAAAACAGTGTTATCAAACTGCTCAAGGAAAAGTGTGGTGTAAACTCTGTGAGATGAAATCATACATCATAAAGCTGTTTCTGAGAAAGGTTCCTTCTAGTTTTTATCTGAGGGTACTTCCTACTTTACCATAGTCCTCAGTGCACTCCCAAATATCCCTTTGCAGATTCTAGGAAAACAGAGTTAGCAAACTGCTCCATGAAAACAAAGGTGTGACTCCATGAGATGAATTCACACATCAGCAAAGCCTTTCTGAGAAAGCTTCTTTCTAGTTTTTATNCACCATAAGCTTCAATGTGATCGAAAATATCCCTTCTCAGATTGACCAAACACAGTGCTACCATGTTGATCCATGAAAGAATCATGTAATTCCGTGTGATGAATCTAAACTTTGCACAGTGGTTTCTCAGAAAGCTTCATTCTAGTTTTTATCTGAGGATATTTCCTTTATCACCATTTGCCTCAGAGGACTCCCAAATATCCCTTGGTAGATTCCACAAAAACAGTGTTAGCAAACCGCTTCATGAAAAGTAAGGTGTAACTCTGTGAGATGAATTGACACAACACAACGCAGTTTCTCAGAAAGCTTCTGTTTGGTTTTTATATGAGGATATTTCCTTTGTCACCATAGGCTTCAATGCACTCCCAAATACCCTATTGCAGATTCCATGAAAACAGTGTTATCAAACTGCTCAAGGAAAAGTGTGGTGTAAACTCTGTGAGATGAAATCATACATCATAAAGCTGTTTCTGAGAAAGGTTCCTTCTAGTTTTTATCTGAGGGTACTTCCTACTTTACCATAGTCCTCAGTGCACTCCCAAATATCCCTTTGCAGATTCTAGGAAAACAGAGTTAGCAAACTGCTCCATGAAAACAAAGGTGTGACTCCATGAGATGAATTCACACATCAGCAAAGCCTTTCTGAGAAAGCTTCTTTCTAGTTTTTATCTGAGGATAATATCTTGTCACCCTAGGCTTCAATGCTATCCAAAATATCCCTACTCAGATTCCCCAAAAACAGTGATAAAAAATTGATCCATGTACAGATTTTTGTAATGCTGGGAGATGAATTAACACATCACAAAGCAGTAAACTAGAAAGCTTCTTTCTAGTTTATATGTGAATGTATTTACTTTGTTACCATAAGCCTCAATGCACTTCAAAATATGAAATTGCAGATTCCTAGAAAACAGTGTCAGCAAACTGCTCAATGAAAATAACAGTGTAACTCTGTGAGATGAATACATACATCACAACTAAGTTTCTCAGAAAGTTTCTTTCTAGTTTTAATCTGAGGATATTTCCTTTTTCACCATAGGCCTTGGTGCACCCCAAAATATCCCTTTGCAGATTCCATGAAAACAGTGTTAGCAAACTGCTCCATGAAAAGAAAGTTGTAACTCTGTGTGATGAATTCACACATTACCAATAAGTTTCTCTGAAAATTTCTAGTTATTTTTAACCTGAGGATATTTCCTTTGACACCATAGGTGTCAAAGTGATCCAAAATATCCCTTTTCAGATTCCCCCAAAACAGGGCTACCAAGCTGCTCCATGAAAGGAAAGGTGTAACTCTGTGAGATGATTTCAGAAATCAAAAAGCAGTTCATAAGAAAGCTTCTTTCTAGTTTTTGTCTCAGGGTATTTCCTTTGTCACCATAAACTTCAATGCACTCTGAAATATCATATTGAAGATTCCAAGGAAACAACGTTAGCAAACTGATCAGTGAACAGAACAGTGTAACGCTGTGAGATGAATTCACACATCAAAAAGCAGTTTCTCAGAAAGCTTCTTTCTAATTTTTTTGAAGATATTTCCTTTGTCACTCTAGGCTTCAATGCACTCAAAAATGTCTCATTGCAGACCCTACGAAGACAGTGTTATCAAACAGCTCAAAGAAAAGCATGATGTAGCTCTGTGAGATGAATTCACCCATCACAAAGCAGTTTCTCAGAATACTTCTTTCGAATTTTTATCTGAAGTTAATTCCTTCTTCACGATAGGCCTCAATGCGCTCCAAAATATCCCTTTGCAGATTCCATGTAAACTGTTAGCAAGCTACTCCATGAAAAGAAAGGTGTAACTCTGTGAAATGAATTCACACATCACAAAAAAACTTTCTCTGAAAGCCTCTTTCTAGTTTTTATCTGGTTATATTTCCTTAGTCACCACAGCTTTCAATGCGTTCCAAAATATCCCTTCTGAGATTTCCCAAAAACAGTGGAATCAAACAGATCCAAGAAAAGAATCATGTAACTCTGTGAGACGAATTCACAAATCAGAAAGCAGTTTCTCAGAAAGTATCTTCCTAGTTTTTGTGTGAGGATTCTTCTCTGAAATATCTCATTGCAGATTCCAAGAAAACAGTGTTAACAATCTACTCAATGAAAAGAACAGTGTAACTCTGTGAAATGAATTCACACATCACAAAGCAGTTTCTCAGAAAGCTTCTTTTTGGTTTTTCTATGAGGATATATCCTTTGTCAACAGAGTCTTCATTGACCTCCCAAATATCCTATTGCAGTTTCCAAGAGAAAAGCGTTAGCAAACTTCTCAATGAAAAGAATGGTGTAACTCTGTGAGATGAATTCACACATCAGAAAGCAGTTTCACTGAAAGATTCTTTTTGGTTTTAATCTGAGGATATTTCCTTTGTCAATATAGGATTCAAGCGCCCCCAAATATAATATTGCAGATTCCACAAAAACAGTCTTATCACACTGCTCAATGAAAAGAACGGTGTACCTCTGTAAGATGAATTCACACATCACAGAGCAGTTTCTCAGAAAGCTTCTCTCTAGTTTTTATCTGAGGATATTTCTTTTGTCATAACAGGACTCAATGTGCTCCTAAATATCCTACCTCAGATTCCACGAAAACAGTGTTATCAAACTGATCAATGAAAAGAATGGTGTAACACTGTAAGATGAATTCACACATTGCAAAGCAGTTTCTCAGAAAGCCTCTTTCTAGTTTTAATCTGAGGATATTTCCTTTGTCACCATAGGCGTCAATTTGATAGAAAATATCCCTTTTCAGATTTCCCAAAAACAGCGTTACCAAACTGATCCATGAAAAAAAAGCTCTATCTCTGTGAGATGAATTCACAAATCAGAAAGCGGTTTCTCAGAAACCTTCTTTCTAGGTTTTCTCTAAGGATATATCCTTTGTAACCATCAGATTCAATGTGCTCCAAAATGTCACATTGTGGATTCCAAGAAAACAGTGTTAGCAAACTGCTATATGAAGAGAACAGTGTAACTCTGTGAGATAAATTCACACATCACTAAGCAGTTTCTCAGAAAGCTTCTTTCTAGTTTTTATCTGAGCGTATTTCCTGTTAATCCATGGGCCTCAATACACTCACGAACATCTCTTTGCAGATTCCACGAAAACAGTGTTAGCAAACTGCTCCATGAAAAAAACGGTGTAAATCTGTGAGATGAATTTACACATCACAAAGCAGTTTCTCAGAAAGCTTCTTTTTAGTTTTTGTCTGAGGATATTTCCTCTGTCATCTTAGGCTTCAATGTGATCCAAATATCCCTTCTCAGATTCCCCAAAAACAGTGCTACCAAACTGCTCCATGAAAAGAATGGTGTAACTCTCTGAGATGAATTCACACATCACACAGCAGTTTCTCAGAAATCTTTTTTCTAGTTTTTAACTGAGGATATTTCCGTTGACAATATATGCTTCAATGTGATCTAGTACACCTACTCAGATTCAACAAAAACAGTGCTACCAAACTGCTCCATGAAAGGAGTGGTGTAACTCTGTTAGTTGAATTCACGCATCACAAAGCCGTTTGGCAGAAAGCTCCTATCTGAGGATATTTCCTTTTTCACCAGAGGCCTCAACTCGCTCCCAAATATCCCTTTGTAGATTCCACAAAAAGTGTTAGCAAACTGCTCCATGAAAAGAAAGGTGTTACTCTGTGAGATGAATACATGAATCACAAGGAAGTTTCTCAGAAAGCTTCTTTCTAGTTTTTTTCTGAGGATATTTCTTCTGTCATCATAGGCTTCAATTCAATCCAAAATATCCCTTCTCAAATTCACCATAAACAGTGCTATCAAAGTGGTACATGAAAAGAATCATGTAACTCTGTGAGATGAATTAGCACATCACAAAGTGCTTTCTCAGAGAGCTTCCTTCTAGTTTTTATATGAGGATATTTCCTTTGTCAAATTACACTTCAAAACGCTCTGCAATATCCCATTGCAGATTCCAAGAAAACAGAGTTAGCAAACTGCTCAATGAAAAGAACAGTGCAACTCTGTGGGACGAATTCACATAATGCATTGCAGTATCTCAGAAAGACCCTTTCTATTTTTTTATCTGAGGAAATTTCTTTTTTCATCATAGGCCTCAAAGCGCTCACAAATATCCCTTTGTGTATTCCACGAAAATAGTGTTAGCATACTTCTCCATGAAAAGAAAGGTGTAAATCTGTGAGATTAATTCACACACCACAAACCGGTGTCTCAGAAAGATTCTTCTTGGTTTATGTCTGAAGATATTTCCTTTGTCACCATAGGCTTCAATGAGCTCCCAACTATATTATTGCAGATTCCACAAAAATAGTGTTAGCACACTGCTCCAAGGAAAGAATCTTGTAACTCTGTGAGATGAATTCACATATCACAAAACAGTTTCTCAGAAAGTTTCTTCATATTTTTTATCTGAGGATATTTCCTTTTCAACATAGGCTTCAATGCAATCCAAAATGTCCCTTCTCAGATT
>NW_016820227.1:10827-13662 GCF_001698545.2 Rhinopithecus bieti | reverse complement strand
TAATATTTATTTTATAATTGTTATAATAAAATAATAATAAAACCAGTCTGGTGCCCACCCTAGATAAATGCCTTACTCTACTCCAAGCCCTGAAGGTGACCAAGAAACTTGGAAGTTTGAGATCTCCCCCAAACACTACTCAGCCATAAAGAGGGAGAAAATAATGGCATATTCCCAGCCATCTGGATGGAGCTGGAGGCCGTGATTCTAGGTGAAGTAACTCAGGAATGGAAAATCAAACATCACTATGTTCTCACTTATACGCAGGAGCTAAGCTTCGAGGACGCAAAGGCATGAGAATGACACGGAATAAGGTATGAAACAATGGAATTTCCTGCACCTGTAAGTCCACCAGCCAGAAGGGTTAACCCAGACAGTGCACCTGTATTTAAGAACGGACGTCCGGCTGGGCGAGCTGGCTCATGCCTGTCATCCCAGTACTTTTTGGGAGGCCGAGGTGGGCGGATCACCTGAGGTCACGAGTTCAAGACCAGCCTGACCCACATGGTGGAACCCCCGTGTCTACTAAAATGCAAAATTAGCCAGGCGTGGTGGCAGGTGCCTGTCGTCCTGGCTACTCGGGAGGCTGAGGCAGGAGAACTGCTTGATCCTGGGGGGCGGAGGTTGCAGTGAGGTGAGATCGTGCCACTGCACTCCAGCCTGGGCAACAAGAGTGAAACTCCATCTCAAAAAAAAAAAAAAAAACAAAAAACAAAAAACCAAAAATCAACAAAACAGTGGATGTCCACGTAGGATGGGGCGGCTGGCGTAACTGGGGAGTCCTTGTCCAGTGACCCGCTGTTGAGATGCATTGGAATTCATTTGACATTGAATGGTTGATCCTAACCACATACGATGATGGTTAAAGTTGTAGACAGGGCCTAGTCACTCCCCCGCTCCAACTACACACACACACACACACACACACATCGCATGCATCAAATAACTGATGAATCTATTAATTGCTTGTTAGGCAACGGGTGACGTAGCCCTGACTCGCTAACGAACCAACCGGGACTCTGAAGATTTCAATTTGTACCAGCTAAGTGAGTGAGTGACAAGCCGTTCCTTCTCCCGGAATGAGCTGGCCGGATCATGACGGCTGAGAGATTCGAGAAGCTACCTCCAGTCTCGTAGGTGACGGCGGAGAAAACAGAGGTAGCTGAAATGATGTGTCTGCATTTAGAAAGTAGACGGTGTCCGCCAGCCAGCTGGGAATACGAGATTTAAGGGGTTGGGGTTTTTTTTTTTTTTTTTTAAGTTTTTATTATTTATTTATTTACTTATTTATGTATTTATTTGATTTATTTATTTTTTGAGACAGAGTCTCACACTCTCACCCAGGCTGGAGTACAATGGTCCAATCTCGGCTCACTGCAACCTCTGCCTCTTGAGTTCAAGTGATTCTCCTGCCTCAGCCTCCCGAGTAGCTGGGATGACAGGCGCCCAGCACTACGCCTGGCTAATTTATGTATTTTTAGTAGAGATGCGGTTTCTCCATGCTGGTCAGGCTGGTCTCGAACTCCTGGCCTCAGGTGATCTGCCTACCTCGGCCTCCCAAAGTGCTGGGATGACAGGCGTGAGCCACCGCGTCCGGCCTAAAGTTGTGGGTTTTTTTTTTTGTTTGTTTTGTTTTGAGATACAGCTGTCACCAAGACTGGAGTGCAGTGGTGCAATCTCGGCTCACTGCAACCTCCGCCTCTCGGGTTCAAGCGATTCTCCTGCCTCAGCCTCCCGAGTAGCTGGGATGACAGGCACCCGCCACCACACCTGGCTAATTTTTATATTTTTAGTAGAGACGGGGTTTCACCATGTTGGCCAGGCTGGTCTCGAACTCCTGGCCTCAAATGATCCACCTGCCTCGGCCTCCCAAATCGCTGGGATGACAGACGTGAGCCACCGCCCCTGGCCTGCTGTTTTGTTTTAAAGACAGGGTCTTGCTCTGTCACCCAGGCTGCAGTGCAAAGACATGACCACAGCTCACTGCAGCCTCCACCTCCTGGGCTCACACAATCCTCCTGCCTCAGCCTCCCGACTAGCTGGGACCATTGGTGTGGGCAGCCACACTCAAGTAGCTGGGACTCCACACTCCTGTCGTCCCAGCTACTTGGGAGGCTGAGGCAGGAGGATGGGATTTTCATACTATTTGTAGAAACAGGGTCTTGCCATGTTGCCCAGACTGGTCTCAAACTCCAGGGTTCAAGCAATGCTCCCGCCTCGGTCTCCCAAAGTGCTGGCATTACCGGCGTGAACCACCACACCCAGCCCGTCATTTTAATTCTGTTTTCATCTATGTGATTTTATTCTATTTTCACATACTCTGTTTTGACATAGCTCTATTTTTCATCCGTATTTGTAGAAAATCTCTAAAGTACACAATAAAAAAGACAAAAACCGTCCCCCCAAATCATCTCTTCTTCTCCCCTTCCACACAGACACACTTCTTTCATTTTGGGGGGGGTGTTCACACTGTGTAATTTTCCTTTTGCTGTGGTCTCTCGTTGCTTGTTTTGACCGCATACCACTTAGTAAAAATGCAATACCTGGATCCAACGGGATGGGTATTTTCTTTTCTTTTCTTTTTTTTTTTTTTTTTTTTTTTTTTTTTTTTTTTTTGAGACGGAGTCTCGCTCTTGTCGCCCAGGCTGGAGTACAGCAGTGTGATCTCAGCTCACTGCAACCTCCGCCTCCTGGGTTCAAGCCATTCTCCTCCCTCAGCCTCCCCAGTAGTTGAGATGACAGACGTGCACCACCACACCCAGCTAATTTTGTAGTTTTAGTAGAGACAAGGTTTTGCCATGTTGGCCAGGCTGGTCTCGAACTCCTGACCTCATG
>NW_016820227.1:4758-7736 GCF_001698545.2 Rhinopithecus bieti | reverse complement strand
TATATGTATATATGTATTTATATTTCTATGTATTTATATTATAAGTATTTATTATATTATGTTTTATAAGATGAACATACAATTAAAATAAAATATACATAAAATTAAAGTATAATTAAGTTATATTTGTATTGTATGATTGTTATATGTATTTCTATTATATTATTTGTATTTATATGTATTCATATTTATATGCTTTATATTTAACATTTCTATTTTATGCTTTTAAAATTTTCATGATTTCTTTTCTTTTTTTTTTTTTTTTTAAGACAGTCTTGCTCTGTCACCCAGGCTGGAGTGCAGTGACCAGATCTCAGCTCACTGCAGCCTCCGCCTCCCTGGTCCAAGCGATTCTCCTGCCTCAGCCTCCCAAGTAGCTGGGATGACAGGCGCCCACCACACCTGGCTAATTTTTGTATTTTTAGTAGAGATGGGGTTTCACCATGTTGGCCAGGCTGGTCTTGAATTCCTGACCTCCGGCGATCCACCTGCCTCGGCCTCCCAAAGTGCTGGGATCACAGGCGTGAGCCACGGCGCCCGGCCTATTCCTCTACTTTCTTCACAAACTTGCTTTCACTTTACTCTATGGCCTCGCCCTGAATTCTTTCTTGTGCAAGAACTAGGAACCCTGTCTTGGGGTCTAGACCGAGACCCCTTTCCGGTAAGAAAACTGCCTTTGAAAAACCCCTAATCTCTCAGCTTTAAGTAGGTACCCCGCCTCCCACATGGCACGGCCGGTCTTGTGTCTCTCAAATTCTTTGTCTACGGCAATGCTGTGGTCTTGCGTCAGCAGGCAGGAAGAACCGTTTGGGTAGTTATGGCACAGCTTAGAAGACATTGTTAGAGTCTCTGCTTGGAAAGGAGACTGGCCTCGGTGAAAATTCCCTCTGAAAGGGTAAGCCTGGCTCTAAGCTCTGAGCTCAGCAGGCTGGTGGTAAAAAACATTGCAGCTGTAAATCCAGGGAGAGCCGTGTTGCTGGTGGGAGGAGAGATTTTACAACCCAGGGGAAGGAGGGAGATTTGAATTTGAAAGACTTTTGCACAAAGGCAGGACCCCCTGCCCAGCTGCTCTCCGCGGGGTCCCCAGTCTCTCTGAGTTTCTCACAATGACTCTGGGCCCCTGGGGACAGTCCACAGTGACTTCTTAATGTCCTGGCAAAACCAGCAAGGGTCAGTGAGATGCCAGGAATTGTCTCTGGGGTCCTGTTTTTTTCTTCCAATAGGGGCCGTGCAGCTTTAGCTCTGAGTGTATTTGCGGTTGTTATGAGTTACGGTGTGTTCTATCTGGGGGAACTGTAATAGTGAAACATCAGAGACGGTGGCACGGAACAGGCATGTTGTAGAGTCATCAAATCGACAGCTGAGAGAAGGAAATCCTTGTCTATGTCAGGGTCTCTCAGCCCAGGCTCTGCTGACATTTGGGGATGGAGGACTGTCTGTGGTGGGGCCGTCCTGAGCACTGCACGGTGTTGAGCAGACACCCCGGGCTCCACCCACCAGGTGCCAGGACCACCCCCTCCGCAGTTGTGACAACCAAAATTGTCACCAGATATTGCAAAATACCTCCCGGGGGTAAAATCTCTCTGGTTGTCATAGATAGGTAAGTACACAAGTACATGCACAGCTGGAGGGGGCAGGAGAGGAGTGGATAGACAGATGATTGACAGATACATGATAAATAGACAGATGAGATAGATAAATAGATGTAGATGATGGATAGATAGATACATACATACATGGATGGATAGATGGATGGACAGATAGATGGATACATACATACTTAGATGGATGCATGGACAGACAGATACATACATGTCTACATACATACATACGTACATACATGGATGGATGGATAGATAGATACATACATATGTGGATGAATAAGTGGATGGATGGATAGCTAAACAGACAGGTAGATAGATAGATACATACATACATACATAAATGGATGGATAGATGGATGGACAGATAGATGGATACATACATACATACTTAGATGGATGGATGGATGGACAGACAGATACATACATGCCTACATACATATGTACATACATGGATGGATGGATGGATAGATAGATACATACATACAGGGATGAATAGGTGGATGGATGGATAGCTAGACAGACAGGTAGATAGATAGATACATACATACATAGATACATACATACATATATACATAAATGGATGGATGAATGGATGGATAGATAGATGGATGGATAGATGTTTACATGGATAGATGGATACATACATACAGACAGGCGTGGATGGATGGATGGATAGATACATACATACATACATGAATTGATGGATGAATGGATAGATACATACATAGATACATACATAGATGAGTAGATGGATGGATGGATGGATAGTAGGTAGATAGCTAGATAGATACATACATACATAGATCAATAGATGGATGGATGAATGGATGGATAGGTAGATGAATAGACGGATAGATGAACGGATAGATGGATACATACAGACAGACAGACACGGATGGATGAATAGATAGATAGATACATACATACATGAATAGATGGATGGATGGATGGATAGACAGAGAGATAGATAGATAGATACATATATACATACATACATACATGAATAGATGGATGGATGGATAGAAAGATACATATGATGGATAGATAGAGACATATGATGGATAGATACATACATACATACACGAATAGATGAATGGATGGATGGATAGATGATGGATGAGCAGATGGATACATACATACAGTCAGACATGGATACATACATACATACATACATACGCGAATAGATGAATGGATGGATGGATAGATGATGGATGAGCAGATGGATACATACATACAGTCAGACATGGATAGGTAGATACATACATACATACATACGCGAATAGATGAACGGATGGATGGATAGATGATGGATGAGCAGATGGATACATACATACAGTCAGACATGGATAGGTAGATACATACATACATACATAC
>NW_016820227.1:0-2249 GCF_001698545.2 Rhinopithecus bieti | reverse complement strand
TTTCTCTCTTTCTTTCTTTTGTTCTTTCTTTCTTTTCTCTCTCCTTCCTTCCCTCCCTCCCTTTCTTTCCTTTCTTTCTCTTTCCTTCTTTCTTTCCTTCCCTTTCTTTCCTTCTCTTTCTCTCTTCCCCCCCTCCCTTTCTTTCTTTCTTTCTTTCTTTCTTTCTTTCTTTCTTTCTTTCTTTCTTTCTTTCCTTCCTTCCTTCCTTCCTTCCTTCCTTCCTTCCTTCCTTCCTTCCCTTCTTTTCTTTCCCTCCTTCTCCTTCCCTCCCTCCCTTTCTTTTCTTTCTTTCTTTTCTTTCCTTCTTTCTTTCTTTCCTTCCTTCTCGTTCTTTCCTTCTCTTTCTCTCTTCCCTCCCTCTCTCCTTTCTCTCTCCTTTCTCTCTCTCTCTCTCTCTCTCTCTCTTTCTTTCTCTTTCCTCCTTCCTCTCTGTCTCTCTTTCTCTCTTCAAAGTCTCACTCTGTCACCCAGGCTGGAGTACAGTGGCACAATGTCTGGCCTTACATTATTATTGCTGTTTCATACAACCTATTGCCAACCAAAGAATCCTTAAAGCCCACCTATGACTCGTAGGAACCCACTTTGAGATGTTTCGTCATTAGGGCCAATACAAGGTACACCTTCCATGTATTGATTTATGATTTTACCTACAATTCCTGTATCCCTGAAATATATACAATGGAACTGTAGGTTGGGTGCGGTGGCTCACACCTGTAATCCCAGCACTTCAGGAGGCCGAGGTGGGCAAATCACCTGAGGTCAGGAGTTCGAGACCAGCCTGGCCAACATGGTGCAACCCCGTCTCTTCTACATACAAAAGTTAGCCAGGTGTGGTGGCGGGGCCTGTGATCCCAGCTATTTGGGAGGCTGAGGCAGGAAAATCACTTGAACCCTGAAGGCAGACATTGCAGTGAGCCAAGATCGTGCCATTGCACTCCAGTCTGGATGACAGAGTGAGACACTCAATTAAAATACTACTACTAATAATAGTAATAATAATAATAATAATACTGGAACTGTAACCAGACCTCCCAAACACACTTTCTCAGGATCTCTTGAGACCATGGAACCCTGGAGCAGAGGTGCTCACATTGGTTCAGAATAAACCTTTTAAATATCTTGACAGAATTTCTTTTATTTTGTCATCAGTAGCAAATGCTGACGGTTCCATGCACTCACTTTTCTAGCTAAGACCCCTGGTGTTGGAAACAGCTACATTGTCTGGGGTATATATCCTGGGGTTCGTTGTCTCATGCTGAGAAAGAATTGAGGACACGGACAGATGTGTACGATGGGTTAAACAGTGAAAAGTTTAATAGACAGAAGAAATGAGAGAGGAGAGCAGCTCCTTGTGAGAGAGACAGACAGAGAGAGAGACAGAGACCGAGACAGAGAGAGACCGAGACAGAGAGAGACAGTCAGACAGAGAGAGAGAGACAGACAGACACACACACACACAGAAGTCCGAACAGGAGAAAAGGGAGGAAAGCAGCTCCTTGCGAGTGAAAAGAGAGACAGACAGAGACAGAGAGACAGATACACACACACACATGCAGACAGAGAGAGACACAGAGAGAGAAACAGAGAGAGAGACACACACACAAACACAGACACACAGAGGTCTGAACAGAAGAAAGGAGAGATAACAGCAGTTCCATGCGAGAGAGAGAGAGAAAGGGAGAGACAGACAGAGAGAGAGAGGCAGACACACACACACACACACACACACACACACACACACACACACAGAGGTCCAAACAGAAGAAGAGAGGAGAACAGCTCCTTGCGATAGAGAGAGAAAGAGAGAGACAGATAGAGAGACACAGGAACAGAGACAGACAGACACACACACACACACACACAGGTCTGAAGAGAAGAAAGGAGAGAGGAGAGCAGCTCCTGAGAGAGAGAGAGAGAGAGAGAGAGAGAGACAGAGAAGAAGAGAGAGACAGACCGAGAGACAGAGACAGACCGAGAGACATAGAGACAGACAGAGGGACAGAGAGAGACAGAAAGAGACAGACACACACACATGTCTGAAGAGAAGAAAGGAGAGAGGAGAGCAGCTCCTTGTGTGTGTGTGTGTGTGTGAGAGAGAGAGAGAGATGGACAGAGAGGGAGAGACAGACTGAGAGACATAGAGAGAGACATAGAGATAGAGAGAGACAGAGGGACAGAGAGACAGACAAACAGACACACACACACACACATGTCTGAACAGAAGAAAGGAGAGAGGAGAGCAGCTCCTT
>NW_016820226.1:0-1237 GCF_001698545.2 Rhinopithecus bieti | reverse complement strand
CTCTGTTGCCCAGGCTGGAGTGAAGCGGCATGATCTTGGCTCACTGCAACCACCACCTCCCAGGTTCAAGCAATTCTCCTGCCTCAGCCTCCCGAGTAGCTGGGATTACAGGCACCTGCCACCATGCCCGGCTAATTTTTGTATTTTTAGTAGAGAGGAGGTTTCACCATGTTGGCCAGGCTGGTCTCGAACTCCTGACCTCAGGCGATCCACTCTCCTTGGCCTCCCAAAGGGCTGGGATTATAGGTGTGAGCCACTGCGCCCAACCACGTCTGACTTTTTTTTTTTTTTTTTAACAAGGAAATCGTTTAAGAATTAGTTGTGTACTTTTTTATATTTTTATTATGGAAAATTAGTATAACATAAAACTTACCATTTTAACCCTTTTTGAGTGTACACTCCAGTGGCATCAAGCAGATTCACGTTGCTGTACAGCTATTGTCACATCCATATCCAGAAGTTTTCCATCATCCCAAACTGTACCTCTGTCCCCATTAAACAGTAATTCCCCATTTCTCACTCTGCTCAGCCCCTGATAACCACCATTCTACTTTCTGTCTCTATGAATTTGACCACTCTAAGTACCTCATATAAGTGGAATCATACAATGTGTGGCTTATTTCTTAGCATAATGTTTTCAGGGTTCATTCATGTTGTATTATGTATTGGAATTCCCTTTCTTTTTAAGGCTAAATATTGTTCCGTTGTATGCATATACCACATTTTGTTTATCCATTTATCTGTTGATGGACATTTAGGTTGTTTCTACCTTTTGGTTATTGTGAATAATACTGCTCTGAATATCAGCATTTGAATAGTTGTGTGATTTTTTAAATCCTGAAAAGGAATACTTACAGAATGTTCCCATTTATATGTAGTATGGGCGTGCATCATGTACATAGATATGTACGTAAATATGTAGAAAGAGATCTGAGAGATGCACATCAAATTTTTGTGTCATTGTCTCCAGAATGGGGATAGGGTGGAGTGGGGAAGGAAAAGAGTCTATAACGTTTTATTCTGTATATGTCTGTCTTGTGTATTTTTCATAATGAGAATGGGTTAATATTAATATATTCCTAATGCAATTTTAAAGTGCAAATAAACATAGAGATGAAGATTTCAGGCATCTTCGCAAGCTGTGAGTAAGGAATATTTAAAGCAATTTTAACGGGGTCAGAAGATCTCAAGGGATAAAGGAAGTCTGAAATACCCTTGTGTGATTTAAAATTTTTAT
>NW_016820225.1:0-680 GCF_001698545.2 Rhinopithecus bieti | reverse complement strand
AGAACCTAACATTGACTTGGGGCTGTGTGCTCATTTAAAATTAAAAGCAAATTTCATCATACTATTTTACAGGAGGCCAGGCACGGTGGCTCATGCCTGTAATCCCAGCACTTTGAGAGGCCAAGATGGGCGGATCACTTGAGGTCAGGAGTTTGAGACCAGCCTGGCCAACATGGTGAAACCCCCTCTTCTTAAAAAAAAAAAAAAAATAGCTGGGTGGGGTGGTGGGCGCCTGTAATCCCAGCTACTCGGGAGGCTGAGGCTAGAGAATCTCTTGAACCAGGGAGGCAGACGTTGCAGTGAGCCGAGATTGCACCACTGCACTCCAGCCTGGGCGACAGAGTAAGACTCTGTCTAAAAACAAAAACATAAAAAAACTATTTTACAGGAAATACAGAGGATAAAAGAACATATTAACACCACATGAAAACAAAATCAGAATGTGGGACATTATACAGGACAAATGGCCTCCCTGGTTTGTTCAATAAATAAGAGGCATGGAACAAAAAACAGGCAGAAAATGCTGTTTTACAGCATGGTACTGGTATCAAAACAGACATATAGACCAATGGAACAGAACAGAGACCTCAAAAATAACATCACACATCTACAACCATCTGCTCTTCAACAAACCTGACGAAAACAAGCAATAGGGAAAGGATTTCCTATTCAATAAATGG
>NW_016820224.1:98521-128086 GCF_001698545.2 Rhinopithecus bieti | reverse complement strand
GTTTGTCATACATGGCTCCTATTATTTTCAGATATGTTCCTTCAATACCT
Organism: Rhinopithecus bieti; assembly: GCF_001698545.2. Taxonomy (NCBI): domain Eukaryota; kingdom Metazoa; phylum Chordata; class Mammalia; order Primates; family Cercopithecidae; genus Rhinopithecus; species Rhinopithecus bieti. Next base: position 128,036 of record NW_016820224.1, on the reverse strand, counting down.
ACTTTATTGAGAGTTTTTAAATGAATGACTATTAAAAGCCTTTTCTGCATCTATGGAGATAATCATGTGGTTTTTGTTCTTAGTTCTGTTTATGTAATGAATCACATTTATTAATTTGCATATTTTGAACCAACCTTGCATCCTGGGGATGAAATCTACTTGATTGTGGTAAATAAGCTTTTTGATGTGCTGCTGGATTCAGCTTGCCAATATTTTGTTGAGGATTTTTGCATTGATGTCCATCATGGATATTGGCCTGAAGTTTTCTTTTTTGTTTTGTTTGGTTTTGTATGTCTAACAGGTTTTGGTATCAGGATTATGCTGACCTCACAGAATGAGTTAAGGAGGAGTCCCTCTGCCTTGATTTTTGGAATAGTTTCATTTTGAATGAATGGTGCCAGCTCTTCTTTGTTCATCTGGTAGAATTCAGCTGTGAATCCATCTGGTCCTGGGCCTTTTTATGGTTGGTCTGCTATTTATTACTGCCTCAACTTCAGAACTCATTATTGGTCTGTTCAGGGATTCAATTTCTTCCTGCTTCAGTCTTGGGAGAGTGTATGCATCTGGGAATTTATCCATTTCTTCTAGATTTTGCAGTATATGTGCATAGAGGTGTTCATAATATTCTCTGACAGTTGTTTGTATTTCTGTGGGGTCATGGTAGTATTTCCGTTGTCATTTCCGATTGTGTTTATTTGAATTTTCTCTTTTCTTCTTTATTAGTCTAGCTAGTATTCTATCTATATTATTATTGTTTTTCAGAAAACTAACTCCTGGAGTCATTGATCTATTAAATGGTTTTTCGTGTCTCTATCTCCTTAAGCTCAGCTCTGACTTTGGTTATTTCTTGTCTTCTGCCAGCTTTGAGATTTTTTTGCTCTTGGTTCTCTAGTTCTTTTAGTTGTGTTATTAGGTTGTTTACTTGAGATCTTTCTTTTTCATGTGGATATTTAGTGTTATAAATTTCCCTCTTAACATTACCTTAGCTGTGTTCAGAGATTCTGGTACGTTGTACTTTTGTTCTCTTTAGTTTCAAAGAACTTCTTGATTTCTGCCTTAATTTTATTATTTACCCAGAAGTCATTCAGGAGCAGGTTATTAAGTTTCCATGTAATTGCATGGTTTTGAGTGAATTTCTTAATCTTATTTTCTAATTTAATTGCACTGTGGTCTGAGATATTATTTGTTATGATTTCAGTTATTTTGCAATAACTGAGGAGTGTTTTACTTCTGATTATGTGATCGATTTTAGAATAACTGCCATGTGGCAATGAGAAGAATGTATATTCTGTTGTTTTGAGGTGGAAAGTTCTGTAGATACCTATCAGGTCCATTTGATCCAGTGCTGAGCCCAGGTCCTAAATATCTTTGTTAATTTTCTGTCTCAGTGATATATCTAATATTGTCAAGAGGCTGTTAAAGTCTATTACCATGTGGAAGTCTAAGTCTCTTCAAAGGTCTCCAAGAACTTGCTTTTTGAATCTGGGTACTCCTGTGTTTGTTGCATGTATATTTAGGTTAGATCTTGTTGAATTCAACCCTTTACCATTATGTAATGCCCTTACTTTATGATCTTTGTTGGTTTAAAGACTGTTGTGTCAGAAGCTAGGATTGCAACCCCTGCTTTTTTGTGTTTTACATTTACTTCATAGATTTTCCTCCTTTATTTTGAGACTATGTATGTCACTGCATGTAAGATGGGTCTCTTAAAGACAGCATACTAATGGGTCTTGGTTCTTTTTCCAGCTTTCCACTTTGTATATTTTAATTGGGGCATTTAGCCCATTTACACTTACGGTTAGTATTGCTATGTGTGGATTTGATCCTGTCATCATGAGGTTAGCTGGTTATTTTGCAAACTTGTTTATGTGGTTGCTTTATAGTTTCACTGGTCTGTGTACTTCAGTGCTTTTATGTATTGGCTGGTAATGGTCTTTCCTTTCCATATTTACTGCTTCCTTCAGAAGATATTATAAGGCGGGTCTGTTGGTAACAATTTCTTCATCATTTGCTTGTCTGAAAAGGATCTTATTTCTCCTTTGCCTATGGAGCTTAGTTGGCCAGACAAGAAATTCTGGGTTGGAATTCATTTTCTTTGAAAATGTTGTATATTGGCCCCCACTCTCTTCTGGCTTGTAGGGTTTCCACTGAGAGGTCTACTGTTATTCTGATGGGCTTCCCTTTGTAGGTGACCTGGTCTTTCTCTCTAGCTGCCTTTAACATTTTTTCCTTCATTTCAACCTTGAAGAATCCAACGATTATATGTGTTGGTGAGGATCTTCTTGTGGATTATCATACTGGGGTTCTCTGCATTTCCTGAATTTCAAAGTTGGCCTTTCTAGCTAGGTTGGGCAAGTTCTCATGAATGATATCCTGAAATATGTTTTTCAAATTGGTTCCATTCTCCCCATCTCTTTCAGGTACACCAATCAGTCATAGATTCTGTTTCTTAACATAATCTCACATTTTTTGTAACTTTTGTTCATTTTTCATTCCTTTTTCTCTATTCTTGCCTGCCTGCCTTATTTCAGAAAGCCAGTCTTCAAGCTCTAAGATTCTTTCCTCCACTTGTTCTATTCTGCTATTAATATTTGTGATTGCATTATGAAATTCTTCTATGTGTTTTTCAGCTCTGTTAGGCTGGTTACGTTCTTCTCTGTACTGGCTATTTTCACTGTCAGCTCCTGCAATGTTTTATCACGATTTTTAGCTTCCTTGCATTGGATTACAATGTACTCACTTAGCTCAGTGAACTTTGTTCCTATCCATATTTTGAATTCTACTTCTGTCATTTCAGCCATCTAAGTCTCAGCCTGGTTCCAAACCCTTGCTGGAGAGGTGACATGGTCATTTGGAGGCAAGAGGGCACTCTCAGTTTTTGAATTTTCTGTGTTCTTGTGATGATCTTTCTCATCTTTGTGGCCTTATCTACCTTCAGTCTTAGAGGTAGATGACCTTAGAATGCTTTTGTTTTTCTTTTAACAATCTGGCCACCTTTCCATAGGGCTGCTGTGGTATGCTGGAGGTCCACTCCAGTGCCTAGTCACCTCAAATTTCCCAGTACCTGGAGGTATCACCAGTGAAGTCTGCAAAATAACAAAGATGACAACCTGCTCCTCCCTCTGGGAGCTTTGCATCAAGGAGGTACAGGCATGTTTCTGGCCCAAATGCACTGTGGCTGGAGACCCCGGATAGGAGATATCACCCAGACAGGGGGAATAGGACCAGGGATATACTTAAAAAAGCAGTCTGGCCACATTTTTGGAGAGCAGCTGTGCTGTGCTGGGGCTCCAGTTCAGGCCCTGGTTGCCTCAGACACTCTGAAGCATGAAGGCTAGGATGGCTAAGTTGCCCAAACAGCAAAGATGGAGGCCTGCCCCTCCTCCTAAGAGCTCTGTCCCAAGGAGGCCTGAAACTTCTGTCAGCCAGACAATACCAGCGCGGGTATCCAGAGATCCCAGTTGGGAGACTCCACCCAGTGATGAGGAACAGGGTCGGGGACCCGCTTAAAAAAGCAATCTGGCCATGTTTTCATGAGGCAGCCGTGTTGTGCTGGGGTGCCATTTCCACCCCTAGTCAGCTTGGGCTTTTCAAAGCCTGCAGACTGTAACAGCTAAGTCGCCCAAAACGCAAAGATGGTGGCCCACCCCTCACTCTGCGAGCTCTGTCTCCAGGACTTTTCAAATCCCTGTCAGCCAAAAAACACCAACAGGGGTGGCTGGAGGCCCCAGTTAGTAGGTCCCATCCAGTGAGGAGGAACAGGATGGAGGACCCACTTAAAGAAGACGTTTGGCCATGCTTTCATAGAGCAGCTGTGCTGTGCTGGAGTACCACTTCTGCCCCATCACCTTGCACTTTCCAAAGCCCACAGACTGGAATGGCTAAGTCACCCAAACAGCAAAGATAGCAGCCCGCCATTCCCTTTGGAAGCTCTGTCCGTGGGAGTTCTCAAATCTCTGTTAGCCAGAGAACACCAGCAGGCGTGGCTGAAGACTCCAGTTGGGAGATCTGGCCTAGTGAGGAGGAATGGATCCGGGACCCACTCAAAGAAGCAGTCTGGCCACACTTTGGTAGAACAGCTGTGTTCTGCTGGGGGATCCCCTCCACCCCAGGTCAGTTCAGACTCTCCAAAGCCCACAGGCTGAAATGGCTAAATCGCCCAAACAGCAAAGATGGTGGCCCACCCTTCCCCCAGGAGCTCTGTCCTAAGGAGGCACAACATTGCTACCAGTGCCTGGCTGGAATTCCAAGCCAGTAGGTCTTATCCTATGAGAAGATATTGAAGTGGGGTCCACAGACCATTGCTGCTTGGTCCCCTGGATTCAGCCTCTTTCTTAGGAGTATTTATGGGGGTCTAACCTCCCACTTTGCTGGAGTTTCAGTTACTTCTGCTGGAAAGCCCAGAGCTGGAGTATCTAAAGCTCCTGGGTCTCTGCAAGTGCCCGAGTAGTTGCTCTGCAGAGACTCAACATAGTTCTGTGTGTCAGACTGAAGGTCCTGATGGAGTGGGTTTATGAGGGGATCTCCAGACCCAAGAGTTGCAAAGATCCATGGGAGAAGTTTGGTTTCCTGGGATCACACATTCACTCACCACTTCCCTGAGTGGGGAAGTTCCCTTGGTTCCATGTCACTCCCAGGTGGGCCATTGTCCTGCCTTGCTTTTCTCCGTTCTCCAGGGGTCAAGTTGTTTTCTTGATTAGTCCCAATGAGAGTAGCTGGATGTTTCAGTTGAAGGTGCTGTATTTACTTGCCCTATCCATTCCTTTTCGTGAGAGCCCCACACCTAATCTGCTTCTAGTCAGCTATCTTGGACATTTCTCCAATAATATCACTATAAAAACTCTTCTTCTACAATAAAATTCTGACTTCTAAATATGTCAAAATTTTTCTAAATTTCTTCTAAAAATATCTGACCTCAAAATACGTAAAATTGCCATGATATAGTTATATTTGTTAATAAAACTTTATTATACAGCATTTTCTTCCTTACTGGAAAAGCTACAGTATAACAACTGCCAAAAGAATGTTCTAATATAATTTAACCACTAGAATCAAGGGAAAAAAAAAAAAAAAAAACTATTGTCTCATGGTTTATTGATCTACTTGATTTTATAGTGCATCATTGATTTTATATTTTATCAGATATAGCCCTGTTTACTATCAGACATATAAATGAACAATTTCCATTCAGAAGTTCCAAAATTCATGCTTATACTGTATCCATGGATATGAGGACCAGAAGACTTTTCCCAAAAAAAGAGGTTTTTATGGTCTTGGCTAAACTATGATACAGTTTACAGACTCTGTAAAATCTTTAGGATTCATTTTCAACCTTCTTGTTTTTCTCATCATTTTATTAGGTTGATTAGATCATTGCAGCTTTTGATGAATATTAAACAATGAAGAAATGATTCTATATCTCACCAAATTTACAGATACCAAAATAATAGGTATTCATTAGTTTTCACATGCATGTAGGAGTAACTATATTTTAGGGAAACCTATTATTTTTCCTTTTTTTATTTTATTTTATTTTTTTGAGGTGGAGTCTCACTCTGTTGCCAGGCTGGAGTGCAGTGGCATGATCTCGACTCACTGCAACCTCCGCCTCCCGGGTTCAAGCGTTTCTCCTGCCTCAGCCTCCTAAATAGCTGGGACTAAAGGTGTGCACCACCACGCCCAGCTAATTTTTTTATTTAGTAGAGATGGGGTTTCGCCATGTTGGCCAGGATGGTCTCAATCTCCTGACATCATGATCCGCCAGCCTCGGCCTCCCTAAGTGCTGGGATTACAGGTGTAAACCACCACACCCGGCCTTCCCTCACTTTTAATTCAAGCTTTTGAGCAACAAGGTATAACGGAAAAAAAAAAAAAAAAAAACACGCAATTTAGAGATAGGATACCTGGGTGCAGTCCAAGTAAATGGGAATGGATTTATATAATAATAAATAAGGATGGAGATAGGGGAACTAATTTAGCTTGGGCTAGCCTGCAATATGTTTTAAATCAGTGTCTGAGAAGGTATAAATCCACTTTGACAAGGGAAACACACGAGTTTTTTTTTTTTTTACTACAATAGCATCTGTATTTAAAATTTCCAAAACTTGAAAGCAACCAAGATGTCCTTCAGTAGATGAGTGAGTAAATAAACTGTGGTGCATCTTTTTTTTTAACTTGTAAGTTCAAAAGGACGAGTGCAGGTTTGTTACATAGGTAAACTGTGTCATGGGGGTTTGTTGTACAGATTATTTCATCACCCAGCTATTAAGCCTAGTACTTACTAGTTCTTTTTCCCGATCCTCTCCCTCCTCCCACCCTCCACCCTTCAAAAGGCCCCAGTGTATTTTGTTCCCTTCTATGTATCCATATGTTCTCATCATTTAGCTCCCACTTATAAGTGAAAACATGCGGTATTTGGTCTTCTGTTCCTGTGTTGTTTGCTAAGGAAAATGGCCTTCAGCTCTATCCTTCCTTGTCCCCGCAAAAGACATAATCCTGTCATTTTTATGACTGCACAGTATTCCATGGTGTATATGTACCACATTTACTTTATTAAGTCTATCATTGGTGGACATTTAGGTTGATTCCATGTCTTTAATATTGTGAATAGTGCTGCAATGAACATATGTGGAAAGACAGAAGTTTGTATGCTGTTTGCACCCATATATACATGTCATATTAGTCTGTAATTTACCCTTTTTTCTCAACGTTTTTTTCAAGTTTGATTTAAAGGTTGTGTTAATCTCTGAAAGTGAACATGGAAGTTTTCCCTTTTCATGCATGTTCTGAAGTAGTTTAAATCACTAGCCCACTAACCACCAATATATGTAACATAAGGATGTTATCATTTATGGTTAAATAGAGCTTCTCTGGTACTTTGTGGGCAGTAGATCATTTGAGATGTATGTATTACTTTAAAAATAGGAAAAAATAGAATATGTTCCCTTTAAGAATCTAATAAAAGCTATGGACACTTTTCTACTATCAAGACCAATCATAAATAAATAGAAACTTGGGTATTCAATTCCAGGTAGCTCACAGCAGCCTTAAAATATGTGCACAGAATCTCTAAAGATCCATCAATCATGGTTTAGGAAACTTATCTTTGATCTTTCTGTACTCTCTTTATATTTTAGCTTCTTCTTCCCCTTATGGAAAAATTTGAAATGTTTGTTAACTAGAGTATAAGTCACATTCTTCTAATTTAAAATATCTAAATCTGGAATAACATCAGCAAAATTGCATACTGGGAAGCTCCAATCCCTTGTGCCCTCAAGGAAACATCAAAACCTACCAGAAACTGACTAACATAACCTTAGAGGAGCAATTAACTGAATACCCACTTAAGGAAAAGCGAGATTCAAAATGGTGGAAAATTCCATGGCATTTCTGCTCACCTTTGCCCCACTTCCTCCCCTGCACAGCACAATCTTGGTCTGGTGGAAGTGGTAGCTTAGTTCCCAATTATCTCCCACAGAGAATACTTTATTTGCAATCTTCTAACATGTGTGAGGGCTACCTGAAGGACTGATTTCAGTTTTGCAGAACTGAGAGCTCATGCAGGAAAGCAGCAGGCGTTGCTTTTGAAAGCTGCAAGAGAATTACAGACCTGCAGATGTGTGGGACAAGAAAATATAGATGGAGACATACAATGGACCATCTAATGTCCCAACGAGAAACTGGGATGAGACATTTTTGGAAACTAAGACATTCAAAAATCAGCTATCTATACAGGGGATTTAAAAAGCCACACAGAGGCCCAAGCAAGACATATACACAGAAAAGACTTAAGAAGACCTTCAGCGATCACCTCAGGCTTATGCCAAGACTCAGAGCATGCATGCCTAATTATGCAGGACTGTTCAAGCACAAAGCAAATCTATAAAGACTGGAAGAGGTAGTTGTTTTTTCAAATGCCCAATTATCAACACAAAAAATAATCATCATAAGGCATATAAAGAAACTGAAAAACATGTTCATTTAAAGAAAGAAAATAGGCCGGGCGCGGTGGCTCAAGCCTGTAATCCCAGCACTTTGGGAGGCCGAAATGGGCGGATCACGAGGTCAGGAGATCGAGACCATCCTGGCTAACACAGTGAAACCCCGTCTCTACTAAAACTACAAAAAACTAGCCGGGCGAGGTGGCGGCGCCTGTAGTCCCAGCTACCCGGGAGGCTGAGGCAGGAGAATGGCGTGCACCCGGGAGGCAGAGCTTGCAGTGAGCTGAAGTGAGCTGAGATCCGGCCACAGCACTCCAGCCTGGGTGACAGAGCGAGACTCCAGTCTCAAAAAAAAAGAAAAAAAGAAAGAAAATAAATTGAGAGAAACCACCCCTGAAGAAAGACAAGTATTGGACTTACTAAACAAAGACTTTAAAGCAACTGTCTTTTATATGCTCAAATAACTAAAAGAAAACACAGGAAAAGAACTAAAGGAAATTTTAAAATATTAATATATAAACAAAATAAGAATATCAACAAAAAGAAAAAAGGAACTAAACAAAAATTCTGGAGTGGAAAAATATAATAACTGAATTTAAAAATTTACTAAAGGGTTTAAACAGCAGGTTTGGGCAGACAGAAGAAAAAAAACTGATGAACTGGAACATAGGATATTAGAAATTATCAAGTCTATGGAGTATAAAGAAAAAAGAATGAATAAAAGCGAACAGAGTCCACAGGACCTATGAAACACCACCAGGAGTATCAATATACATATTATGGGAGTCTCAGAAGTAGAAGACACGAAAGTTCAGATAGCATAGTTAAAGAAATAATGGCAAAAACTTCCTAAAGTTGATAAACAACATGAATTTACAATCCGAGAAGTTCAATAAATCCCAAGTAGGAAAAACCTGAAGACACCTACACTGAAATACATTAAAATCAAACTGTCAAAAGCCAAATACAAAGATAACCCTGAAAGCTACAAGAGGGAAGCAGCTTATCATACATAAGACATCATCAATAATAGTATCAGCTGATTTCTCAATAGAAAATTTGGAGGCCAGATGAAGTGAGATGTTATATTTAAAGTGCTGGAAGAGAAAAACTGTCAAAGAATAAATCTATAATTGGCAAACCAGCCCTTCAAAAATGAGTAAAACATTAAGACATTTACAGTTAAACAAAAGCTGAGGGTATTCATTATTACCATAACTTCCCTGTCCTTTGGGTTGAAATGAAAGGCCCTAAACAGCAATGCAAAGTCATATGAAGCTATACACATCTCTGGTAAATGTAAATACATGGGCAAATATAAAAACCAGTACCATTGTACTTTTGGTTTGTAACTCCACTTTTGTTTTCTATAGAAATTAAAAGACAAATGCATAAATATAATTATAATTATAAATCTATGTTAATGGGCACACAATGTATGAAGATGGAATTTGTAACTTTGGAAACAAAATGGTGGAGGCAGGGAAGAGGCTATTAAGGAATAGAGTTTTTGTATGTAATTGAAGGTAAGCTGGTATCAATTCAAAATAGATTGCAATAGCTTCAGGATGTGATATGCAATTCTCATGGTAAACACAAAGAAAATACCTACAGAATATATACGAAAGGAAATGAAAAAGGAATCAAAACATGTCACTACAAAAAGTCAACTAAACACAAAGGAAAATGGCAACAGAAGAAATGAGGGATGAAAAGCTTTAAGACATACAGAAAATGAAATAACAAAATGGCAAATATAGGTCCTTCCTTATCAGCAATCACTTCAAAAGTAAATGAAATAAATACCCCAATAAAAAGTCATAGATTTGCCAGATTTTTTAAAAGATATGGAAAGATATTCCATACAAATAGTATCCAAAGAAAGCCAGGTGGCTATCTTAATATCAGGAGAAAAATGGACTTAAAATCAAAAATTGTTACAGGAGACAAATAAGCATATTTTATATTGATGAAGGAGTCAATTCACCAAGAAGATATAATAATTATAAACATATAAAATCAAACATCGAACCTCCAAAATATATGAAGCATACATTTACAGAATTGAACGGAGAAATAGACAGATACATAATTACTGGATACTTTGTCACTCCACTTTCAACAATGGATTAAAAAACCCACACGTAAGATCAACAAGGAAACAGAGGATTTGAACATTATAAATCAATTGGGCCTAACAGACATGTATAGAGCACTCCACCCGATAGCAGCAGAATACACATTTTTCTCAAGTGCACAAGGAACATTCTCCAGGGTAGGCCATATTTAGACCATAAAAAGTATCTTAATAAATTTTAAAAGATTGAAATCATATAAAGTTTTTCCAATCATGATGGAATGAAACTAGCAATCAATAGCAGAAGGAAAATTGGAAAATTCACCAATATTTGGCAATTAAACAACACACTTTTAAGTAACCAATAGGTCAAAAAAGAAATCACAGGGAAATTAGAAAATATTTTGAAACAAGTGAAAACAAAAATACGACATACCAAAGTGTATACAAGAGGCAATGAAAGCAGTGTTAAGAGGAAATTTATAGCTGTAAACACTTACCTTTAAAAAAGAAGAAAAATTTCAAATCAACAACCTAAATTAACACCATTAAGAACTAGTACAACAACAAACTATACCCAAAACTAGCAGAAAGATGGAAATAATAGATTAAAGTGGAGAAACATAAAATAGAGAAGAGGAAAACAACAGAAAAAAACAAGAAAACCAAAAGCCGGTTCTTTGATAAAATGTACCAGTCTTCACCTAGTTTGACTATGAAAAAAAGACAGAAAACTCAAATTATTAAAATCAAAAATGAAAGTGAAGGCATTCCTTACTGGTTTTACAGAAATTTTTTTAAAAGATTATAAAAGAGTACTATAAACAATTGCATGCCAACGAATTGAATAACCTACATGAAATGGACAAATTCTTAAAAATACACAACCTACCAAGACTGAATCATGAAGAAATAAAAAATCTTCTTAACTCATAACTATTAAGAAGATTGAATCAAAAACCTCCCAACATAGAAAAGCCCTAGACCGAACAGCTTACCTGATTAATTCTATCAAACGTGTAAAAAAAAAACCTCAAAATGAATACCAATCCTTCTCACACCCTTTGAAAATACTGAAGAGGAGATAACATTTCTTAATTCATTCTATGAGTCCAGCATTACCCTGATACTGAAATCAAAGACACTACAAGAAAACTACAAGCCAATATCCCTTATGAATGTTGGTGTACAAATCTTTCAATATTAATAAATACTATCAAACCAAATTCAGCAGCATATTAAAAGGATTCTACAACAGGAACAAGTAGGATTTATTACTGGAATGCAAGGATGTTTCAACACATGAGAATCAATGTAAACACATGTAATACACCAATATAATACACCTAAATATAAGAGCTAATATTATAAAATTCTTAGAAGAAAACAGGCCAAAACTTCCAAGACATCAGATTCGACAACAATTTCTTGGATATGACACCATAAATACAGGCAACTAAATAAAAAAAATGATAAATGGAGTTCACCAAAATTTAAAACTTTTGTGTACCAACAGATAGATACTCTGAAATGAAATAGCAACGACAGAATGGGAGAAAAAATTTTCAAATCATATATCTGATAAGGGTTAAGATCCAGAATATATAAAGAACTCTTACAACTCAACAACAAAACAAAATTCAAAATGGGCAAAGGACTCAAATAGACATTTCTCCAAGGAAGATGTGCAAATGGTCAATAAGGACATGAAAGATGTTCAACAGCACTAACTGTTAGGAAAATATAAATCAAAAGCACAGTAAGATACTATTATACTTCACACCTATTAGCATGACTATTATTTTAAAAAACAGAAAGTAACAAGTGTTGATGAGAATGTGGAGAACCTGGAAGCCTTGTGCATTGCTAGTGGAATGTAAAATGGTGCAACCACTGTGAAAACAGCATAGCAGTTCCTCAAAATTTAAACATATAATTACTATATAATCTAGCAATTATTTTGGGTACACACCCAAAAGAATTGAAAGCAGGGACACAAACAGATATTTGTACACCAATATTTATAGCAGCATTATTCACAAAAGCCAAAAGTGAAAACAATCCAAATGTCCATCAATAGATGAATGGATAAGGAAAACATGTTATTTACATACAATGGAATATTATTCAGCTTTAAAATAAATAGAATTTAATATATTCCAAAACATGGATGAAGCTTGAAAAAATTATGCTAAGTGAAATGAAATAAGCCAGACACAAAAGGACAATTACTGTATGATTTCACTTATATGAGTGATCAAGAATAGTAAAATTAATAGGAGCAGAAAGTAGAATGATGGATATCAGAGAATGGAAGGAGGTAGATACCGGGAGTTATTGTTTACTGGGTATGGAGTATACATTTAGGATGATGAAAAGTTCTGGAGATAAATAGTTGTAATGGCTGCCCAACAATGTCAAGGTATTTAATGCCACTGAGTTGTACACTTGTAAACAATTAAAATGGTTGATTTTATGCATATTTTACCATAATAAAAAATATCTTAGAATCACACATAGATCCCAGAAAAAAAAAAAAAAAAAAAAACGTCTATATCTATACAAGACATAACATGAAAGAAGCTTAAGAAAAGTGCTCATCTTGTTGATTCTCAACATAATGTTAGTCATGTTTTCTTAGCATCTTTACATTTACATGATGCCTATAAATGCATGCAAGTGTCCTCCTTTATAGCATGCTTAGCCACAAATAAAAACAACCTAGGGACTTGGATAATCTAGGGACAAATGTTAGGAATGGATGGTTTCTGTTTTGTTATGTTTGGTTTTTGCTTGAATTTTCACACACACAAATAATTCCATACTTGTTTTAACAATGGTAGATTTAAAAAATAGAAACACTCTGTTTTCAATCTAGACTGTTGTTGTGTTCATTTTATCTTGAATCTTCATAAACATACAAAGCAATGTACTACTTGCTACATCACTGCTTCCTATCTTTCTTTTCCCATTGTTATTAACTTATTTGTGTATGGACTTGCACAGGTTATTCGTATAATTTGCATGGATATAAACTGTCAATTTGCTCTAGTTCAGAGGAAACTAATTCTGCAGGTTTCCCCCAAAGACTACATTTGTGCTCCCTTATGTTAAAGCCTAATAATGTTACACATGTGGAGAGAAAACCACCACCCATCTCATTAAGTTGTGAGGATTTAATGCAAGAACAGAATACAAAGTATTTAGCACAGTGTCTGGCATTGTCATAAATAAGTAGTAATTCCCTTCCCACCCTGCCCGTGCAATCTTACACCATGTCTATTATGGCCATATGTCTTGGAATTTCCAGCATGATTCTAATATCAGATATGTTATTCTCCTTACCCCATCATATATTTCTATAGATCGCAATCCTCAAGTCAGTATTTAGAAAACAGAGTATTTATTGATATGATATATACCCCTTAAACAATAATGGTACTTGCTAGATTCTGGGTGCTGACTATGATAACTATGTAATGTGTTCTGCACACACTGTCATTTAATTCTCCCAACATCCCTATGAGATGGATGGTTATCATTGCCATTTAAGAGATGAAGAAATTGAGAGACCTGTTAGCTCAGCCAATGTCACACACTTGGTTTATCCAGGTCTCCTGATTCTGTCTGGTGCTTTTTCCATCACCTCAAAGATTCATAGTTTATCGACATACATGAAAACACAGGCTTTTTAAGTAGTGCTAGATATTTGTTTAGTTGTGCTCTGAATAAAGGAAGCTAGCAAGATTTATGATGGAATCATTCTTACACAAGAAACACATTGTGGTACCTCAGTTTCCTTGTCTCTAAACTAGGATTTATTTATCTTACATGGTGGTGAGGACTGATTGGGGAAAGTGGTATAAAGAACATTCATATTTGAAGTACAAGTTCTCAGAAATATAAATACAGATACAGAGCAAGATACCCTGAATACTCGTGCTTGTACTTTGAAAAGAGGTTGACAAGAAAAAGCTTGATGTTGAAAATGGCTCAGTTATAATCAGTTGCTGAAGTTATTCTGACAATCAAGTACAATGCAGAAGGGCAGACATTCTCAGGAAAGGTTAAGGTTTCCTTGGCAACTATCAAATGCATTGTTAATATCCCCTAGGAACTTTTTGGTCAATAATGACTGAAGTGCTAGAAAACTATTTTTAAACTATCTTTTGAGTTAATTCTATTCTCTTTTCAAAATTCTTTTTTCCTTAAATTTACTTTAATTGCTTAATTAATGGTTATTTGGTGAAGGTTACTGAACATTCTGTTGAAGGAAAGGTTTTGACTCTTTCTGTCAAATAGCATTAAAGATGCCAATGAACAGGGAGCTGTTTGGAAAAGATTTGAGCAAACTCTAATGCAAAGGAGGAGTAACCCATAAGATATTCACCCAAAGTTACAATTATGAGTGTCTATCTAAAATTATTATTAATATCCATTATCGAATTTTCATATTTGCAAACGTCTTAGTAATTCATTTATATTGGTTATTCCAATATAATATTGGAATTATATTCAGTAATAGTGAATAATATTGGTCTATCCAACCAAGACCTTCAGTGACTGTTCTCATTTTATGGATCAAAAACTTTAGACCAATTACAAATAGCCCCACTTGGCCGGGTGCGGTGGCTCACATCTGTAATCCTAACACTTTGGGAGGCAGAGGAGGGTGGATCGCTTGAGGTCAGGAGTTCGAGACCAACCTGCCAACATGATGAAACCCTGTCTCTACTAAAAATACAAAAAGTATCCAGGCACGCTGGCGGGAGCCTGTAATCCCAGCTACTCAGGAGACTGAGGCATGAGAATTGCTTGAATCCAGGAGGCGGAGGTTGCAGTGAGCTGAGATCGTGCCATTGCACTCCAGCCTTGGTGACAGAATGAGACTCCATCTCAACAACAACAAAAAAAAAAATAGCCAGACTTTCTTCGACCATTTATTAGTGGGCAATCATTAACAAGTATGGATCAGAATCAAAAGAGTTGAAATCGTTATTTATATCATTAGAATTGGTATGTCATAGTACTTGTCATTTCATCAGCTAATATTCGACAGGATTCATGGTACCCCAAGAATATGAGAGTGAAAGGCAAAAGATTTGTAAAATCTGAAGAGAAACCAAAGTATTGCTTGAGGTGATGGATACTCCACTTACCTGGATGTGATTACTATGCATTGCATGCCTGTATCTGAACATCTCATGTACTCCACAAATACATACACCCACAATGTACTCACAAAAATTAAAAATTAAAACTTAAAAATTTTTAAAAAGAATGTGACAATGGGCAAGATAAATCAATCAAGCCTCTATACAAACCAATGACACATGAGAATATTTAGAGACCCTGTGATTTTAAAATAATTGATGACAGCTTCATTCATTGTTACCTTCAGTTGAAGTCATTGGTATTGATAGAGTCTATTCTCAATTTTCCCAAGAAGGAGCAGTTATTTTAAATTACATCCTTCAAGAAATACACTTTATATTTGTTTTTCTCAGTCCAAATACTTTTCTTAGTATTTGAGGACATTATAATATAGTTATTTTTGCTAAGTTGAATAACTGTTTGTTAACACGAGTTCTATTATTCACTATTACTGAATATTGCCAAGAATATTTTAATGATTTTTAAAACTGTCTAGTACAAAGGTAACTATCTTAGAAAGGTAATTGAAAAAACAACTTCACTAATGCAATTCCAGGTTATACCTATGTCTTAGTGACAGACACCATAATACATATAACACAGTAGAAAGAAAAATAGATGGACCAAAAAAACCTATAAATGAATTGTGTAGTTATTTAAGAATAATCTTGAATCAGATACTCCTTTACTTACAAGTGGTCTTATCTCCATCCCCTTTTCTTTGTCTTATAAGTCACTATGAAAATACTTACCTGCTTCCTGGGTTGGAGTTTCCTTCTTGTTTTCTAAAAATAAATTTCCTTCAACTAACTTCTATGTCTGGAAATCAGCTCTTATAGAACTGTAAACAATAAACGATTTTTTTAAAGATTGGATGTTTTATAACTGATCATTAGAGAAATGCAAATCAAAACCACAATGAGATACCATCTCATGCCAGTCAGAATGGCGATTATTAAAAAGTCAAGAAACAATAGATGCTATCAAGGCTGTGGAGAAATAGGGACACTTTGGCAGTATTGGTGGTAGTGTAAACTAGTTCAACCATTTTGGAAGACAGTGTGGCGATTCCTGAAGGATCTAGAACCAGAAATTCCTTTGACCCAGCAACCCCATTATTGGGTATATACCCAAAGGAATATAAATCATTCTACTATGAAGACACATGCACACATATGTTTACTGCAGCACTATTTACAATAGCAAAGACATGGAACCAATCCAAATGCCCATCAATAATGGACTGGATAAAGAATATGTGGTACATATACACCGTGAAATATTATGCAGTCATAAAAAGGAATAAGATCACGTCGTTTGCAGGGGCATGAATGAAGCTGGAAGCCATCATCCTCAGCAAACTAACAGAGGAACAGAAAATCAAAATCAAACACCCCATGTTCTCACTCATAAGTGGGAGTTGAACAATGAGAACACATGGACACAGGGAGGGGAACAATACACACTGGGGCCAGTTGAGGGGTTGGGAGGAAAGGGGACGGAGAGCATTAGGACAAATAGGTAATGCATGCAGGTCTTAAACCTAGATGATCAGGCCGTTAGGTACAGCAAAGCACCATGGCACATGTATACCTATGGAACAAACCTACACATTCTGCACTTGTATCCTGGAACTTAAAGTAAAATAAAAAAAAATTGGATGTTTTAATTACTTCAAAAGACAACTTCTCTCGAAAGCGCATGTTCATTTCAGCACCAGGTATATCTAGGATGCTAACAACAGAAACTAAACAATCAGAAATAACCATGCTGAGGATATTTGCCTTGTTATATTCTTTCTCTTCCTCAGTTTTATAAACAGGAATGAAAAATCTACTGTCCAAAGTAACTGGGAAAAGGGCTAAAAACATTATAAAAGTAACAGTATTACACTGAATATTTTCTGGCTGCTCTTAAGGAAAATGAATCCCATTCACAATTTAACACTACAAACACAAGCTTCAACAACAAAAACACTTCATCATCATAATCACCAAAAATCATATTCAAATGACCAGTATGGTCACCTTTTCACAACAAACTGGATAGACACAATAGTTGCCTACAATGGTGCTATTTTCTTACCACATAAAGCATCAGGTACAGTGCCTACTACATTGTAGTTACTGAATAAGTGTTTGTTCTTTCTCTGCATATTAGTATACCTCTAAGAACTTCCGGTGGTTGGTCACACTTCTTGCCTTGGCATGTTTTGATCAAGAGACTACAGGTTGGTCATGATCAGGGTAGAGAAAATGGAAAGCATGGTATGATAGCTAATCATGGTCTACGGGTGGAAAGCATGATCTGGGTAAGCAGACCACTAGACTTGTGGAGGGCTAGTTGGGCAACTGAAAAGGGAACATGAAAGAGAAAGAGGTTGTAGAGGACAAAGAAGAAATTATGACACCATATCAAGTATTAGTACATCTAAGGAAGGTCAAGGGCTAGGGGAAGGGCACATTCCTCAGTCACATTTCCTGGTCTCATAATGTACTGAATAATAATTTATACTAACTAAATAATCCCTGACACTGATATTCTAAAGCACCTGCCACATGCCATCATCTTCTTCAGAAGACATCCAGAAGAGTTTTCCTCTGAATAAGACTCCATGATTTGCTATGAGACACTGCAATCTTGCCACACGGATTGAACAGGTTACATACCTAACCCAGAGGCAGCTAGACTTGAGGGGAGATCAGCAGCTTATGGTAAAGAGACAAGGGAGCTTGGCCCATCCAGATAGTTTTGTGTTGGATAGTACCATCTCAAGTATGAAGACAGGCTTATCCTTGAGATGAAGCCATTATATCACCTGGAGATTTGAAACTCCAAACACCTCGGGAAGGGTCAAGAGATAGTAGAGTACAGACAGAAGCTGAAAGATGTGTCAAGAAAAGGCAGGAAGCAGAAACCACACGGCAGGGGAAAGCGATGAAGTTGAGAGCTGAGAGCATTTGGCAGCAATAGAAACAGACAGAATTATGGTAGGAAGAAGTAAAAGCAGAAGGCAGAACCTGAATCATGAGAATTATTTACTACTATAGCTGCTTTTGGTGCAAAAGGGTTATATAGTATCCTAAATATGGTCTTTTTGGCCATCTGTAAGGATGAATTGCCCAAGTACTGAAATAGTTTCTTCTGCTTCCTTACTTTCTGACATATCTTTAAAACAGCCACATTGCCTGAGGAAAACTGAGTTGCTGCTATTCCTTGCAATGTGAAGTTACCAACAAACACACCTAGACGCAGGTCAGTAACCACCTAGTCATTGTTTATAGCCTCCTTATCAATGTGCAGGTGCTATCTGTCAGAGAAGGAAGGGCAGACACCACAATTCAAGTCAAGAGACCTAGGTTAGGTTGCCTGTGGCCACAAGTAACAGAAAACCCTGCATAAAACAGACCTTCAAAATAAAGTGTTTTAAATTTCACATACTGAGAAGTTCATAGGTAGGCCAGGCACTGGTGTGGTATGTCAAGGCTTTGTCTCTCCTTCTCTGTGTTTCCCTGGTCTCTGTCCTTCTTTGTCAGTAGACCTTCCCTTCAGGCTTGTAGCATGATGCTGGCAACAGTTCTGAGGAAAATGAAGAAACATTTCCCAGAAGTCCTTTCTGGAGTTGGGTCATGTACTTGTGCCTAAACCAATCAATCTTTGGCAAGGAGAATGGGACTACCAGGACCTCTCTTACATCTATTAAGACCCACCTCCTATGGTCTGAAATGGGGTCAGCCCCATCAAGAAGAATTGATACCTGGACAAAATCTGGGCTCTGTTAGAAAGTTGAAGGATAGCAGGGAGCACATATTGGGTGAGCCATCACAGTATCTCTTCCAAAAGCTGATGTAATTTGGATATCTGTCCCCTCCAAATCTCACACTGAAATTTGATCCCCAAATGTTGGAGGTGGGGCCAAGTGGGGGGTGTTTGGGTTGTGGAAGTGGATCCCTCATGAATGTCTTAGTGCTATCCTCATGGTAATGAGTGAGTTCTAGCTGTATTAGTTCCCAGGAGATCACATTGTTAAAAAGAGCCTGGCACCTCCTCCCTTCTCTCTCCTCCTCTTTCACCATGTGATGCCTGCTCACCTTCGCCTTCTGTCATGGATGGAAGCTTCATGAAGCCTTCACCAGAAGCAGAGGCTGGTGCCACACTTCGTGTATATCCTGCAGAACCCTAAGACAAATAAATTCTTTTCTTTATAAATTACCCAGCCTCTGGTATTCCTTTACAGCAAAGCAATTAGATGTGAACTACATCACACCATACTTGAAAGCAAGAAAAAGAAGATCACTGGGTATCTTTTGTGAGTTTCTGAAGCACATAGCATTACCTCCTATTTTATTTCTACCTGTAACAACAAAGTTTCTGACAACAAAGTGTGTAATTAGAACACTTCTTCCTTGTTATTATGTTGGCAGTTTTCAAATTACAGTATATCAATTTTCAGTGATCCAGGCACTCTTCCCATATTATCAACTTAAGGCATTTAAAGTTAATAAACCACTAACTAAATTATTAATCAATTATCAAGTCAGTGCCTATATGCTAGTCACCATGTTAGGTGCTAAAGATAGAGAAGTTAACAAGGTACATTTCTTTTCCTCATAATCTAGCAGTACGTCTCAATCTGCTTGCAGAGGAGCCCATATCTTCACTCTCCTTGCTAGACAATATGAAAGAGGCTTATTCACCATGGCATCCCCAGAACCTAATGCATGGCTGACATCTATTGATTGTTGAAAGATTGAGAAATACAAAGAAATGATAAGGTGAGTGGTGAGAATAAGGGACCAAGAGACTTATCCTGTTACTATAAAGTAATAAGACTGGTTTTATTGTGTTTTGTGTTGCTCATAAACTATCTCTGAAAGCAGTTTAATAGAGGTTTAAAAAACATTTGAACTATGGCAATATTATTTAAATGTTTATCTTGTCCCAGTGTGATTACCTTTAAGGAAAATACTTATTTAAATGTAGAAGTTATGGCACATTTGTCACAAAAGACGTATCATTACATGATTGTACTCAAACCTTAAGATTGCTTCTAAAAAGAAAAACTAGTATTCTAAGTGACAGTTGCAATCTACCACTAAATGACCACATGCAGAACTTGTGCATAAGATGGAAAAGGTTTTTTTCTGTGGATTTGGGATCAAGCTCAGCCCTGTGTACCTTAAGTATGGCCAAGCCAAGGTTTTGAGGCTTTCTGACAGTGAGAAGCAGGAACATGGTAACAAAGGATGAAAATTTCAGTGCAAATCAAGGTTTGTTCATAAAGTCTGCCCCTGCATGACATCAGGATGTGAATGAAACGGTTGGTACTGATGAGATGGGAGCTCAACTTAGCCTTTCTGTTTGAAGGCAGCAGAGGAGACAAGAAATTATTTGCTACATGGCAATTTGCATTAGCAAAAAAGCAAAGGCTTCTGTGATTGTCCTCTAAGAAATTATCAAGTGTCCCTAGGTAACCGCCAAAACACTTCTTTAAAAATGCCTATGAAAATCTCCCCTAGGCAGAATATCTGAATGAATCTATTCTAATGAAGATATTACTTCCAATTCTGATTTATTTTGTCATAAAAATAAAGTGGAAATTATAAGGAGTAAGCTAAGAACTATAATTGTATTACCAAACACAATTTTCTATATTATTCTTTTTTATTTTCCATAAGTTATTGGAGTACAGGTGGTATTTGGTTACATGAGTAAGTTCTTTAGTGGTGATTTGTGAGATTTTGGTGCACCCATCACCTGAGCAGTATACACTGCACCCTATTTGTAGTCTTTTATCCCTCACCCCCCTCCCTTCCTTTCCGCCAATTCCCGAAAGTCCACTGTATCATTCCTATGCCTTTGCGTCCTCATAGCTTAGCTCCCACATATCAGTGAGAACATACCATGTTTGTTTTTTCATTCCTGAGTTCCTACACTTAGAATAGTCTCCATTCTCATCCAGGTTGCTGTGAATGCCGTTAATTCATTCCTTTTATGGCTGAGTAGTATTCCATCATGTATATATACCACAGTTTCTTTATCCACTCGTTGATTGATAGGCATTTGGGTTGGTTCCACGATTTTGCAATTGTGAATTGTGCTGCTATAAACATGCATGTGCAAGTATCTTTTTCGTATAACGACTTCTTTTCCTCTGGGTAGATACCCAGTAATGAGATTGCTAGATCAAATAGTAGTTCTACTTTTAGTTCTTTAAGGAATCTCCACACTGTTTTCCATAGTGGCTGTACTAGTTTATATTCCCACCAGCAGTGTAGAAGTGTTCCCTGATCACCACATCCATGCCAACATCCACTGTTTTTTGATTTTTTGATTATGGCCATTCTTGCAGGAGTAAGGTGGCATCACATTGTGGTTTTGATTTGCATTTCCCCAATCATTGGTGATGTTGAGCATTTTTTAATATGTTTGTTGGCCATTTGTATATCTTCTTTTGAGAACTGTCTATTCATGTCCTTAGCCCACTTTTTGATGGGATTGTTTGGGGGTTTTTTTACTGATTCGTTTGAGTTCCTTGTAGATTCTGGATATTAGTTCTTGGTCAGATGTATAGATTGTGAAGACTGCCTCCCACTTTGTGGGCTGTCCATTTACTCTGCTGACTGTTCCTTCTCCAGTGCAAAAGCTCTTTAGCTTAATTAAGTCCCAACTATTTACCTTTCTTTGCATTTGCTTTTGAGTTCTTGGTAATGAAATCCTTACCTAAGCCAATGTCTAGAAGGGTTTTTCCAGTGTTATCTCTTAGAATTTTTATAGTTTCAGGTGTTAGATTTAAGTCCTTAATCCATTTGAATTGATTTTTGTATAAGGTGAGAGATGAGGACCCAGTTTTATTCTCTATATGTGGCTAGCCAATTATCCCAGCACCATTTGCTGAAAAGAGTGTCCTTTCCCCACTTTATGGTTTTGTTTACTTTGTCAAAGATCAGTTGGCTGTAAGTATTTGGATTTATTTCTTAGTTCTCTATTCTGTTCCATTGGTCTATGTGCCTATTTTTATACTGGGTTACCATGCTGTTTTGGTGACTATGGCCTTATAGTATAGTTTGAAATCAGGTAGTGTAATGCCTCCAGATTTGTTCTTTTTGTCTACTCTTGCTTTGACTATGCAGGCCTTTTGGGTTCCATATGAATTTTTAAATTGCTGATTAATCAATTTACATACACTTTTTTAAAAAATCTTTATAATGTACAAGTTTATAATTTTAGTTAACGAAATATGGTATCTGTGGTAATTTCCAAAAAGAATGGGAACAGATTCTTTGTTAGGAAGGCCACATTATTTGATTAGAAACGTCAGTTTTAACTTAAATATTTTCATTTACAGCACCATTTCTAGAATAAAATCTAACATATGCCCAGCAGTTTCTGTTTTATATTTTGAAGTTAAAAATAAGTCTTTTAATATCTAAAACTTATGTAGTCATGCACCGCATAATCATGTTTTGTCAACATTGAATAATCTTATGGGACAGTGGAAAATGTGGAGCTGGAAAATTCCTATTACCTGGTGACATTGTAGCTGTCCTAATGTTAAAGAGCAATGCATTACTCACATGTTTATGGTAGTGCTGGTGTAAACAAACCTAATGTACTGCCAGGCACACATAAGTATGGCACATACAATTATATGCAGTACAATTATGTGTAGTACATAATACTTGATAATGATAAACAACTATGTTACTGGTTTATGTATTTACTATACTATACTTTTATCATTATTTTATAGTGAACTAACTCCTTTGACTTATTAAAAGAAAAAGTTAACTGTAAAACAGCCATAGATCCTTCAGAAGGTATTTCAGAAGAAGGCATTGTTATCACAGGAGATATGATATTGCCCATGAAGACCTTCCAGCGGGACAAGACATGGAGGGAAGACGGTGATATTGGTGATCCTGACCCTGTGCAAGCCTAGGCTACTGTGTTTGTGTCTTCATTTTTAACAAATAGTTTAAAAAGTAAAAAAAAAAAAATTAAAATATTAAAAATATGAAAAAAGCTTATGGAATAAGGATATAAAGAAAGGTTTTTCTGTACGGCTGTCAGATGTATTTGTGTTTTAGGCTAGGTTTTATTACAAAAGAGTAAAAAAGTTGGCTGAGCATGGTAGCTCACGCTTGTAATCCCAGCCTTTGGGAGGCCCAGGCGGGCAAATCACCTGAGTTCAGGAGTTCAAGACCAGCCTGACCAACATGGAGAAACTCCATCTCTACTAAAAATACAAAAATTGGCTAGGCATGGTGGCAGGTGCCTATAATCCCAGCTACTTGGGAGGCTGAGACAGGAGAATCGCTTGAACCTGGGGGGGGTGGAGCTTGCAGTGAGCCGAGATCGTGCCATTGCACTCCAGCCTAGGCAACAAGAGTGAAAAAAAAAAAGAGAGAGAGAATAAAAATGTTTACAAATATTTAAAGGTTATAAAGTAAAATAGTTGCAGTAAGCTAAGGTTAATTTATTATTGAAGAAAGAAAACTTTTTTGGAAATTTAGTGTAGCCTAAGCGTTTATAAAGTCTATGGTAGTGTACAGTAATGTCCTATAGTCTACGGTAGTGTATAGTCAATGTCCTGATGTCTTCACATTCCCTCACCACTCACTCACTGACTTACTCAGAGCAACTTCCAGTCCTGCAAGCTCCATTCTTGGTAAGTACCCTATACAGGTGTACCATTTTTTATCTTTTACACAATATTTTTACTATACCTTTTCTATGTTTATATATCCAAATCCTATTATGTTACAATTGCCTACATTGTTCAGTATAGTAACATGCTGTACAGGTTTGCAGCCTAGGAGCAATAAACTACACTATATCTAGGTATAGATATACACACTGTACAACTATACATTCTAGCCTAAGTGTGTAGTAGACTATACCATCTAAGTTTGTGTAAGTACACTGTTTGCACCACAACAAAATCACCTAACAGTGCATTTCTCAGGGCAGATATAGCTCCATCGTTAAATGACACATGGTCAAAAGCAAGAAAATAAATTTGTTTGAAAAAACTTGTTCTTATAACCAGATTGATTTAGTTGTATATTTTATACTTCTTCCTCTTCCGTCACCCTCTCCTTCCTCATTGTCATGCTACCTCTTCTCCACAATCCCACTTCTACCCCAGTTAACAAGATATAAAACATCCCTGACCAATATGCTCTTTGGCATCACTGCCTGATTTATTATCTTTTCTCCTTCTTCACTAACCCAATGAATTGAAGCCCCCTCTATTTAACAGTAGATAGCTCTATTTGATTGCAGTCCTCTCCATTAACGAGAAGGTATAACATCCCCTAATTTATTTCTACCTTAATGAAAAAAAAAAAAAGGCTGAAACATTTTGGCCCAATTTTGAAAGTGAAAAGAGCTTCTAGAGTCTGGAATCAATACCTTTCTGAGTGCCTCTTCCTTCTTTTCTGTCCTTCCTTTTCCTCATTCATACATTCAACAATTTTTTCATTGTTAAATATGCCAGGGACTATTCAAAGCACCAGGACTACAACAATGAACATGACAGATGAAAGTTCCTACCCTTATGAAACTTCTATTCTAGTTGGAAATACAAGCAATAACCAAATTTAGAAAAAATAAAATATTTTATATTTTACATAGTAATGCATGCTAAAAAGAAAAAATAAAGCAGGGAAGGAGATATGAAGTGTGTGTGTGTATGTTTGTGTGTGTTGTGTGTGTGTCTCTGTGTGTGTGTGTGTGTTGTGTGTCTGTATGTGTGTATGTCTGTGTGTGTTGTGTGTCTGTGTGTGTGCATGTGTGTATGTGTCTGCTGTGTGTGTGTGTGTGTGTGTGTGTGTGTGTGAGGGGCAGGTTGAAATTTCAAATAGGATGGTATCCAAGGCCTCAATGTAAAGGTGACATGTGAAGAAACATCTGATGGAGGCGAGGAGAAAGTCAAGCAATTATTTTGGGAAGAGATTTCCAGAAAGAGGGAAGAACTAGTTAGGATACTTTTCTAAAGATAATTCCTTGCTCCATGGAAATTTGAGGGTTGTGACTGAGATAAACAGAAGTATTTATCCAACAAGTAGTAAGATACTCCCCATCACCTGCAGTAACCTAGGCCTGTCCCAACTCCTTCCAGAGTAATCATAACTCCTTAAAGTCTGCATCAAAGGGAGTTGTCCTTGCCCCGAAGACACTATTAGAGATAAGTACCAAGACCCTCTCTCTGTCATTCCATGTTAGATCATTGTTTTCAGGTAGCATTTTTCAGCATGCAATTTATACTATCACCTATAGGCTATGTGCTGTAGATAACTGTTAATTAGAAAAAGACTCTAATCTTCCACTTGTCCAAAGATGGAGTAAGTTTCCAGGCCAACAGGCTTGTTTTCTCTGAAAAGTACTAATTAAGTTGGGCCAGAAAGCTTCTCAACATATGAGAGAACCCAGTGACCCCTCAAACACAACTTGACAAAATGCTCAGTGTGTGATTATAGCTTGGTCATTAACACAAACTAATAATAGCACATATACTTACATGTACTTTTCGTTNTCTAATGAAGATATTACTTCCAATTCTGATTTATTTTGTCATAAAAATAAAGTGGAAATTATAAGGAGTAAGCTAAGAACTATAATTGTATTACCAAACACAATTTTCTATATTATTCTTTTTTATTTTTCCATAAGTTATTGGAGTACAGGTGGTATTTGGTTACATGAGTAAGTTCTTTAGTGGTGATTTGTGAGATTTTGGTGCACCCATCACCTGAGCAGTATACACTGCACCCTATTTGTAGTCTTTTATCCCTCACCCCCCTCCCTTCCTTTCCGCCAATTCCCGAAAGTCCACTGTATCATTCCTATGCCTTTGCGTCCTCATAGCTTAGCTCCCACATATCAGTGAGAACATACCATGTTTGTTTTTTCATTCCTGAGTTCCTACACTTAGAATAGTCTCCATTCTCATCCAGGTTGCTGTGAATGCCGTTAATTCATTCCTTTTTATGGCTGAGTAGTATTCCATCATGTATATATACCACAGTTTCTTTATCCACTCGTTGATTGATAGGCATTTGGGTTGGTTCCACGATTTTGCAATTGTGAATTGTGCTGCTATAAACATGCATGTGCAAGTATCTTTTTCGTATAACGACTTCTTTTCCTCTGGGTAGATACCCAGTAATGAGATTGCTAGATCAAATAGTAGTTCTACTTTTAGTTCTTTAAGGAATCTCCACACTGTTTTCCATAGTGGCTGTACTAGTTTATATTCCCACCAGCAGTGTAGAAGTGTTCCCTGATCACCACATCCATGCCAACATCCACTGTTTTTTGATTTTTTGATTATGGCCATTCTTGCAGGAGTAAGGTGGCATCACATTGTGGTTTTGATTTGCATTTCCCCAATCATTGGTGATGTTGAGCATTTTTTAATATGTTTGTTGGCCATTTGTATATCTTCTTTTGAGAACTGTCTATTCATGTCCTTAGCCCACTTTTGATGGGATTGTTTGGGGTTTTTTTACTGATTCGTTTGAGTTCCTTGTAGATTCTGGATATTAGTTCTTGGTCAGATGTATAGATTGTGAAGACTGCCTCCCACTTTGTGGGCTGTCCATTTACTCTGCTGACTGTTCCTTCTCCAGTGCAAAAGCTCTTTAGCTTAATTAAGTCCCAACTATTTACCTTTCTTTGCATTTGCTTTTGAGTTCTTGGTAATGAAATCCTTACCTAAGCCAATGTCTAGAAGGGTTTTCCAGTGTTATCTCTTAGAATTTTATAGTTTCAGGTGTTAGATTTAAGTCCTTAATCCATTTGAATTGATTTTGTATAAGGTGAGAGATGAGGACCCAGTTTTATTCTCTATATGTGGCTAGCCAATTATCCCAGCACCATTTGCTGAAAAGAGTGTCCTTTCCCCACTTTATGGTTTTGTTTACTTTGTCAAAGATCAGTTGGCTGTAAGTATTTGGATTTATTTCTTAGTTCTCTATTCTGTTCCATTGGTCTATGTGCCTATTTTATACTGGGTTACCATGCTGTTTTGGTGACTATGGCCTTATAGTATAGTTTGAAATCAGGTAGTGTAATGCCTCCAGATTTGTTCTTTTGTCTACTCTTGCTTTGACTATGCAGGCCTTTTGGGTTCCATATGAATTTTAAATTGCTGATTAATCAATTTACATACACTTTTTTAAAAAATCTTTATAATGTACAAGTTTATAATTTTAGTTAACGAAATATGGTATCTGTGGTAATTTCCAAAAGAATGGGAACAGATTCTTTGTTAGGAAGGCCACATTATTTGATTAGAAACGTCAGTTTTAACTTAAATATTTTCATTTACAGCACCATTTCTAGAATAAAATCTAACATATGCCCAGCAGTTTCTGTTTTATATTTTGAAGTTAAAATAAGTCTTTTAATATCTAAAACTTATGTAGTCATGCACCGCATAATCATGTTTTGTCAACATTGAATAATCTTATGGGACAGTGGAAAATGTGGAGCTGGAAAATTCCTATTACCTGGTGACATTGTAGCTGTCCTAATGTTAAAGAGCAATGCATTACTCACATGTTTATGGTAGTGCTGGTGTAAACAAACCTAATGTACTGCCAGGCACACATAAGTATGGCACATACAATTATATGCAGTACAATTATGTGTAGTACATAATACTTGATAATGATAAACAACTATGTTACTGGTTTATGTATTTACTATACTATACTTTTATCATTATTTTATAGTGAACTAACTCCTTTGACTTATTAAAAGAAAAGTTAACTGTAAAACAGCCATAGATCCTTCAGAAGGTATTTCAGAAGAAGGCATTGTTATCACAGGAGATATGATATTGCCCATGAAGACCTTCCAGCGGGACAAGACATGGAGGGAAGACGGTGATATTGGTGATCCTGACCCTGTGCAAGCCTAGGCTACTGTGTTTGTGTCTTCATTTTAACAAATAGTTTAAAAGTAAAAAAAAAAAAATTAAAATATTAAAATATGAAAAAAGCTTATGGAATAAGGATATAAAGAAAGGTTTTCTGTACGGCTGTCAGATGTATTTGTGTTTTAGGCTAGGTTTTATTACAAAAGAGTAAAAAAGTTGGCTGAGCATGGTAGCTCACGCTTGTAATCCCAGCCTTTGGGAGGCCCAGGCGGGCAAATCACCTGAGTTCAGGAGTTCAAGACCAGCCTGACCAACATGGAGAAACTCCATCTCTACTAAAATACAAAATTGGCTAGGCATGGTGGCAGGTGCCTATAATCCCAGCTACTTGGGAGGCTGAGACAGGAGAATCGCTTGAACCTGGGGGGGGTGGAGCTTGCAGTGAGCCGAGATCGTGCCATTGCACTCCAGCCTAGGCAACAAGAGTGAAAAAAAAAAAGAGAGAGAGAATAAAATGTTTACAAATATTTAAAGGTTATAAAGTAAAATAGTTGCAGTAAGCTAAGGTTAATTTATTATTGAAGAAAGAAAACTTTTTTGGAAATTTAGTGTAGCCTAAGCGTTTATAAAGTCTATGGTAGTGTACAGTAATGTCCTATAGTCTACGGTAGTGTATAGTCAATGTCCTGATGTCTTCACATTCCCTCACCACTCACTCACTGACTTACTCAGAGCAACTTCCAGTCCTGCAAGCTCCATTCT
Organism: Rhinopithecus bieti; assembly: GCF_001698545.2. Taxonomy (NCBI): domain Eukaryota; kingdom Metazoa; phylum Chordata; class Mammalia; order Primates; family Cercopithecidae; genus Rhinopithecus; species Rhinopithecus bieti. Next base: position 99,214 of record NW_016820224.1, on the reverse strand, counting down.
TGGTAAGTACCCTATACAGGTGTACCATTTTTTATCTTTTACACAATATTTTACTATACCTTTTCTATGTTTATATATCCAAATCCTATTATGTTACAATTGCCTACATTGTTCAGTATAGTAACATGCTGTACAGGTTTGCAGCCTAGGAGCAATAAACTACACTATATCTAGGTATAGATATACACACTGTACAACTATACATTCTAGCCTAAGTGTGTAGTAGACTATACCATCTAAGTTTGTGTAAGTACACTGTTTGCACCACAACAAAATCACCTAACAGTGCATTTCTCAGGGCAGATATAGCTCCATCGTTAAATGACACATGGTCAAAAGCAAGAAAATAAATTTGTTTGAAAAAACTTGTTCTTATAACCAGATTGATTTAGTTGTATATTTTATACTTCTTCCTCTTCCGTCACCCTCTCCTTCCTCATTGTCATGCTACCTCTTCTCCACAATCCCACTTCTACCCCAGTTAACAAGATATAAAACATCCCTGACCAATATGCTCTTTGGCATCACTGCCTGATTTATTATCTTTTCTCCTTCTTCACTAACCCAATGAATTGAAGCCCCTCTATTTAACAGTAGATAGCTCTATTTGATTGCAGTCCTCTCCATTAACGAGAAGGTATAACATCCCCTAATTTATTTCTACCTTAATGAAAAAAAAAAAAAGGCTGAAAC
>NW_016820224.1:89939-97589 GCF_001698545.2 Rhinopithecus bieti | reverse complement strand
TAAAAAAAAAAAAAAAAAAAAAAAAAAAAAAAAAAAAAAAAAAAAAAGAGTAAAGAAATCAGTGGTTTATAAGTATCCTTCATTCCCCCATTATTCTTAAAAAAGCTCTGTGATAGAAGAGATTTAGCCAATTTTGGGATTTTTTTCCCTGAAAAAAAATGCCACTTCTAGATTTTCTTCTGCCAGTTAAATTATTAAATTATTATCTATCTTCTGCCAATAAATATGTGGGTATAATAATCCATAACAAAATTTTTTAAATTGTTGATTGGTTCCCCACCAACCACAGAACTTCCATCTCTAATTATCTCAAGGTAATCAAATGTGCAATCACTAGATTAAATGAAGAGAAGAATACATATTTAACTCCAGGGTAAATACAGCAACATACAATCAAATCCCACATAATTAATCTAAGAGTAGAAAATGAAATAATATACCTTTGTCCTAGATCACAAAAGAGATTCTGACAAAGCAGAGTATACCTAGAAGAGTGAACACAGAGGTTCCAGTTAACTGAGCCAACCATACATTGATAGTCTTTATCCTTACAGTATGACTTTATGTTTTATGTTTCCAGGTAGAGAGACAACAATCTTAACCGAGAAACGCTTCTCTAATGAGGAATACTGCACAGGTATAAACTGTATTGCTTCCAACCTATGTCATGTCTCAAAAAGGTACCATACTGTCTGCTCAAAGGAGCTGAAATAAAATGAAAACACAAATATATTCCAAGTCACGTAGTTGCAGAGGGATGAAATGAAACCACTGCTGCACTAGTATATGGATTAATGTTGCCTTTTGCTGTCAATTCCAGCAAACACTACATCAAATTTGTAGCTAGGGCTGATTCATGTTATAACATTCACTCTCAGATCTTTGTCTCCAGAAAGCCTATTCCACAGTTTATGAAGCTGGATAGACAAGAGTTATGCATAACCTCAGAAAAGCTAAGGGGCATCACATTCACTGGTATGGATCAGTGGTCAAATAGTTAATTATTTTGCTCACAGCAAAGAAGGAAGATTTTCCATTTGAAGATCTTTTTACCCTATACACAACGATTTGGGGAATGTACGGCTATTACTCGGTGCAATCAGTTGTCTTAAAAAAAAAATTACTGCAATCAAATCAACCTCCTAAAACAGACATTGCAAAAGCTTATTACATTATTTTAATACTTCTAAAATTCTATAAGAGAACAGATACAGTTCAGTTAAAAACAAACTCAAAATCCTAGGAGTATGAATCATTAAACATGCATACATAATACCCAGACATCCCTTCAAAACATTGGGATTAAAGAAAAGAGGCTATGGTTTCTATAGAGAAATGCAAAAATCAAAAACACTTTTATCTGAAGTACAGGCTACCAGAAGCATAGGCTTAAGGGATCCTAATGCAGCATAAATCAGCCAGGCGGGCTGAAACCAACTGACCTACCTGTCAGGACCAAAGCAGAAGGCACTGCCGAGATCTGTGGGGGAAAGGGGGAAGTGCATGGGGCCAACAGCATGCCACAGTAAATGCACTGTCACCCTGCTGAACTGCAATTGCAGAATGGAGCTCAGGGACATGGAGAAAGATGTTTGCTGCTCATCCACTTAAATATTAAGAAGTAGCCAAATAGTTCTCTTCTTAGCCCTATGCTTGGCTACCAAGGAATGCCGTGGTGTATATGAATACCCTTGGGTTAAATTTCCGAAAATAACGCAAATTGCTCCTCACAGAGGCTGAACAGACCTTTTAGAAACTTTGGGCCCAGCTATAAACCTTAAAAAAGGTAAAAATTTAAACTATATATTTCCTACAAAGGGTTTATGTTTCATTTGGTGGTGGTTCCTGTTGTTTCTAGCAGTAATAACTTGGCTGCAGTAATCCTGTAGCCAAGAAATTTTGCAACCTTCCCACTAGGAGGAGCTACAGGAACACAAGGATCAAGATTTGAAATGCCAGGGCTCTGGTTGTCAGGCTATAGTTTATGAGAAAACTATTTTCCAATTTACTTCAAGTAAGCACTGGTAAGGACTATTTTAGAGCCCCACAAATACAATCCAAGTAATTTCAACCAATACCATTTAAGCACCTACTATGAGCAAGGCTCATTGCTAGATGTAATGAGGGACATGAAGATAAGTGACCCACAATACCTGCTCTCAACTAGCTCATAAATTAGTGGTGGGGAGAGGGGGAAGGAAGGACAGGTGGATTCAACATGTTCAGAACTACCTGTTCAGAATTCTGTTCAACATGTTCAGAATTACAGCATGGAGTGTGATAAACTGCACAATGACAAATCTGAAAATAAAGCAACATTATATTGATAAGGAGGATAAATCATACTTGGATTGGGGGAAAAGTAAGAATTAGGAAATAGTCTCATGGACACCCTCAACACTGTGAGTGATGGGAAGCACACAAGTGCTTACCGTATAATCTCAGGAATATAAACCATTCAGGAGTTTAAAACCCTCTTTTGCTAGGTGGTTTCCAAATGCCCAAAAATAAAACAGATGGTCTCTGCCAATGACAGAAAGTTTCCATATGGCAGGTGCTTGGCTCCAGTGAATGCCTTGAGAGGAGGCCCATTGCCCCACACAGAGCTGGTCCTCCACAATGAAATAGAGAAAACCATGACTTATATGACTATGATGTTTAATTGTATGTCATCTTGGAGGGTGTTTCTGAATCAAGTTAACATTTAAATCGGTGAACTGTGCATAAAGCAGACTGATCCTTGTAATGTGGGTGGGCCTCATCCAATCCGTTGAAGGCCTCAATAGAACAAAAAGACTGGCCTGCCCAAACAAGAACGAATTATCCAGCAGATTGCTTTCAGAATTTATGTGTTCCATCAGCTTTCCTGGGTCTCCAGGCTGCCAGCCTTCCTATTGGAACTGGAATATCAGCTCTCCTAGGTCTCAAGCCAGCTGGCCCACACTCTAAATCTTAGACTTGCCATCCTCCAAAATCATGTGAGTTAATTTTTTTCCTAATAGGATGTGTATGCATATAGAAAAAAAACACATCCTATTAGGAAAAGAATCTTATTGTCTCTGTTTCTCTGGAGAATCTTGACTAATACAAAGACTTTCTGGCATGCAGCTCATATTTGTGTATAAGAGTATTATATGGCAATAAAGTACAGTAACTACAGTCTCTCATATGTGGTTCTTACTATGAAACCAGCTAAACAGAAATATTTCTCTGTTGATCTTAGTTCCCCAAGAGTGGAAGTGTATATCTTGGACCACAAGTCAGCCACATTGGCCCTGTGTCCCTCTTCCTGCCCAAACATTCATCTCTCCTTTATATATGGGCAAAGGACTACCCTTGCAGAGGGTAATGTCAGAGATCTCATATGTCCTTCTTGCAATTTTCCAAGGAATGTGGCTACCATATAACAGCATATAGGTCCTCTTTTCAATAATGAAAATGCTTCGTTATGAAAAAAGCCTACATTTTCTCTTGCTTTGTCCTGCAAAATAAATAGATGCAATAAGTCAATTCACTATTTTCAGACATTTTGTGACTTACATTCATTTTGTGGGCATTTGAGAGAATGTGTATTTTTCATGTAGAGAAGAACAAGACATGAAGAAGCAATAGAATGGCGATTGTGGATGTGGCTCTGGAGTCGCATAGGCATGAGGACCATTGCCTTCTTTAGGAGTTATCTCTGGCTTCTTTTTCCTACGTTTCTAACCATTTTATCAAGGTAGAATTGACATTCAGAAAGTTGTACATATTTAATGTCTACATCTCAATGAATCTGGGGATAAGTATATACCCATGGAACTATCACCACCATCAAGGCCATAAAAATATTCATTATCTCCAAGTTTCCTCCCTGCTCCTTTATTATTATTGTGTTGTGGAGTTTTTTGTTTGTTTGGGGAGGTTTTCTTCTGGTAAGCTCACTAAGATCTATCCTCTTTGCAAATTTTAAGTATACAATATAGTACTGTCAGCTACAGGCACTATGCTGTATAGTAGATCTCCAGAACTTATTTATCTTGCATAACTGAAACCTTTAACCATCAACTGGAGAATAAGGTCCTGCTCCTTCCCTCAGGTGCCTACTTTGTGCTGGACCATGTTTGTCAAAGTGTGAAATACAGGTAGACATCTCAGGCTACAAAGCCTCCAAGGTTCCAGGGCTCCAACTCAGATCTACTGAATCTGAATCTTGAAGGATGGGCACTGAGAATCTACATTTTTTAACAAACCACTCACATACATTTAACGCACCCTGCATCTTAAAGGTTGTTCATCACCACCCTAGACCACAGGTGGACTTACCATGAAACTAATGAAGCTTTAGTTGTCCAGATCCCTTCTAAGAATCTTCACTAATTTTTTATTGGTAAATGTTTATTCTTTTTTTAAAGATCCCTTCTCTAAAGTGTTTAAGTTTTAGGTACCACAATACCTGGAAGCACCCCTGCTTTGGGTCATACTTGCAAAGCAAGTCAAACTCAAATCAGTTAAATTATTAGATGATAAGAAACCTTATTAGGCCCCTCTCCTTGGGGCATTTGCATTTTAGCAAACATCTTTTAAGAAACGGAAATCTCCAAGATTCAAAGGTATAATAAATTCCCCAACAGAGGAGATTCTGGTACTATGCCCAGCATTGGAAAGAGCAGAGGTCCTTACTAGCACACCTCAAATCAAACTGGGTTTGCAGCAGACCTTTTGCCTTCTTGTGAGGCTGGACATGGACCCTCAGATCCAGAATCTATTCAAGGCAGTTCATTAACATGAAGCTATTGTTCCTGCTACCCCTTCTCTCATCCTGCAAAATGCTAAGGAAGCAATGTGAAGACAGGCTTAATGAAATGATATTCTCAACTGGTAAGTTTGCCTGCAGCCAACTATGACTTTCTTAGAAAAGAAAAGTAGAAGCCATCTCTAGCAGTATAAATTAGCTGGATGAGAGGGTGACCTGTGTTCTGAACAGATGTCTCAGCTTACTAAGGCACACTGACATTAATTCAGACAACTGAAACATAGCACCTCACAAGTTAAACTCTTAATTAAGAGGAATTTTGTCCTTGAAAGGTTAACAGAGGGAAGAGAAGAAGGCTGTGACATTTGTAAACTGTTATCGGGAAAAGGACCTCCAGACCTATTGGTGTGAGATGTAAACAGGACCATTAGACAGTGCATTTATGTAAACATAAGATTTTCTTTGTATTGAAAAAAATGCTATCACTGAGACAGAACTGAATACAAAAGGAAAATTTGGGGATTGAAAATAACATTTGTGGTACTTCAAGGAAATGATTTAATTTGAATTTTAAAAGAAAATTGTATGGAAACACTGCTATTACTTAGGCTTTGTTTGAAATTAGATTTGGGTTTCTCTTTGCACTGACGGTATACCATGGTGACCAGGATGACCAAAAGGTGTTCTTTCCACTCTGGCCACCATCCTAGCACCCTAATATCTAAGATTTGCTAAAAGGGCTCAAATCCAATCATCTCTGTTTTAATATGATTATTGATGCATCTTAATCACTTCGTAGACCTTAACAAATTAAATTACATTATTTTGCTTTGTGTGTTCCAAAACACATCCACTTTTCCATATTCAAAAATAATATGACTGCGCAGTTAACAGAACTTTTGTTTTAAATTTTATTTCTATTACGGCAGCATTCTCTATTCAAACTGTGTTCCATGGAACAATAGTGTCTGGCATGATATTGTTATTTTCTTTTTCTTTAGAGACAGGGTCTTGCTCTGTCACCCAGGCTGGAGTGCAAAGAAGTGGTAATAGCTCACGGCAGCCTCCAACTTATGGGTTTAAGTGATCTTCCCAAATTAGCCTCCTGAGTAGTTTGGGACTACAGGCATGTGCCACCATGCCTGACTTTTTTTTTGGGGGGGGGCGCAGGGGGGCAGAGAAAGGGTATAACTATGTTGCCCAGGCTTGTCTGGAACTCCTGGCCTTAAGCAACCCTCCTACCTCAGCCTCCCAAAGCCTTGGGATTACAGACGTGATGGCTGATGCCTGGACTGGCAAAATATTATTAATAGAAAACCACTCTACCACATATTTACAAACATTAAAAGAGTCAATGGTCAAATAAATTTGGAAGAGGGCATAATCTATCTCCATCGAGGAGAGTCACATTTCATATTAGCACATGAAATACTATGATAACCTCTGTAGCAAAGAAATCTATTTAACTTCACTTAACATAGGCCTTCTTGCTCTAAAGTCCCATTTACTAACTTCTCTGGATTTGCCCCTCAGCATTTGGATGGTTTGGTATTCATGCCTTGGCACAACATATATAGCCGTGGTAGAACTGTGCTCCTAAGTCCTACTCCAGCCTTATGAAGCTCATCTGAGCCTTCCTCAGCTTCCACGCCAGGGAAGAAGGATCAGAGAACTGATCACTCATTTACATAGACTCTCCCTATGCCCAACCTCCCATAGCCACATGACAGCTGGATGCAGTTGTTTAAACAGCCTGTAGATAGAAAACAGATTGTTTCTCTGTGGGAAAGAAAACCCATAGGAGACAGTGTAAGAAAAGGTAAACTGTTTAATTTGTGTTATAAAAACTATATAAAATGTAGGTTTGAGATTTATAGACAGAACAGGTGATGGATTTGGCAGTTTAAACACCCATTATCAGGCTTCTTATGATAGAACCAAACCAACATTATGACTTTATGTTATAAAAAACTGAACAAACTAACCTTCCAGTTTCTAAACAGAGCTGAGAAGTATACTGTGGGAGACCAAATGGAAAGCACTGCATGGTAAGCCAATTAGCCCTTCACCATTTATTAAAAACAAACAGCCAGTTCTGGATTAATTTCAAAAGTAGATGAATAAAAAGCAGTATCATACTTGCTCCTGTTGTTACTTTAGACTTTTTCAAACTCAACTCTTGAACAGTTGGCTCAACAGTCCTGATATTGATTCTATCCCTTTGACTTGGTGTTTGTGTGTGCTTTTCTAAATGTTTTAACTCCAACTTATCCTCTACGGAATTTTACTCAGCTCTCCATCCCTGCTTTTTTCAACTCATTTTAATGAGTTGGATAGGAAATGCCCTGCTTCATCTCAAAACACACAGTACCCAACCCTCACATTTCCCATTAATCAGTGGCCATCTGGGCCAGCCCTCTACTATCCCCACCTCCCATAGCAAACTTCAAAGGAGAAACAAAAGGAGGGTGGCCAAAAGCATTATACCACACTACTAGTATTTTGGTAATAGCTCACCTAAAATGACAGGGTCAGATTTAGAGAGCAGAATCCCATGAACCACTTCGGGAATTAAATCAGCAAAAGCAATAAAGTGGCAATTAAGTGGTATCAAGCTCTAATCCAAGAGCTCCCAATCTCTGTACTATAGAGGCCCAAGAGACTCAGTTCTTACAAAGACTTTGCCCATCCATATATATAGGAATCTGCTAGCTGAATAATAATATGTGCTACTATTTTTTAATATTTGCAGGTAATTTTATGGTTATTAATGAAATGTAAATTCATTAAAATAACACTGACTTAATAGAAGATATATGACATTATAACAGAAAAACAGAAAAGGAAAGCTATCTTCTTGGTGGCAAGAGTAAATGGGGAGCTGTTCCAAGAAATATTTTGATACATACAAGAAA
>NW_016820224.1:86108-89886 GCF_001698545.2 Rhinopithecus bieti | reverse complement strand
AAAATGCACTTTAGTCTTAGTGTAATAAAAAAGATAAGAAGTGAAATATAATTTTGTTTTAAAGAAACTGTGGACATAAGGCCCCTAGGAAATGTATGGTAAAAACTGTTAAAAGCCTTCTGCAATTGCATAATCAAAAATCATTTCAAAGAACAAATGTATTCAAATTACTATGACAACCCAAATGCTACGTTTGTAATTTAGGCAAGTAAAATCAATACATTTTCTAATTAATACTTTCCAAATACTATTTATCCGTATAAATGTCATTCATACGAAACTACTCAATTTCCATTCTTAGTTTTTGAGAACTCCACTATATTTTCTAATTATTCCAAAGACTTTCTCATTAATCTAGTCTCTTATAATTTATTATGCATTTCTTTCTTGGCATGAGGCCAACCACAAGTGCAATGATTAACTCATATAGAAACTTAAAAATATCTGATTCTAGATTTCTATTTCAAACTCTGTCTTTCCTAGGTCTGGCTCCTTTTAATGAAAAACTAAAGAGAAATGGGGAACGTTTGAATCTACAAAGTGAATAAACAAGGAAAATGTAAAAGAGAGAAGTGAAAACTGCAAAGGAATAGAGAAACTGCCAGAAGAATAAATCACAGTATGTGGAAGACCTTTGGACTCTACAGTTTCATGCGCGCACACACACACACATACACACATACACAAAAGCACACGCACTTCAATATAAGGGAGGAGAGGCCAAAAAATAAAGGAACTTGTATATGAGTAAGGACTTTTAAGTATGCATATAAAGTACGCACATATTGTGGCCACCACTGTAATTCATACGATACGTGAAGGTTAAATGGTGGAGCATAGCTTTCTAAAATGTATCTTACTTGAAAACAAGTCTCTAAATATATTTCATCAAAACACACTTTAGACTCACATGAAAATCTTAGCTCTATATAAAAGCAATCTATAACAGGTACTCCACTAGAAGGCAGTCCAGTTATTTTTCTTCTAGCTGTGTGTTTTCCTTCCTGCTGAACCTTTATTGTTAAAGAGAATTCAGGCCAAAAAATAGTTTGTAAAAAAAAAAGGAAGCCAACTGGTTTTGTAAGCTATAAAGGTTAAAATGCCTCTATGAAACATTTCCCCTAGAAGCTTTGTAAGCAACACTTTTCTCCAAAATTTTATGACAGCTGGTACAGCATGAAACCATATGCCTTTTTATATCTCCTAAATAAAAATGACTAATTTGACTTATTAGCACTGATTCTCTGGAGACAGAGCTAAGAGAGTTCCTGCAGATTTATCTGGTTCTTATTATATTTTAACAATGTCTGCTTTTACACCAGAAACAATTATGCTAGCCATCTGTTTGCAAATATTTGTGAAGTAAATGACAAACTTTACCTTTATGCACTTCGGATAGCTTTAAAAAATAGAGTATTTTGGGTGATTCACATCACAAAACTCCTCAGAGTCATATGATATTACCTATGAGAGAAAGAAGATGACATACCCAGAGTGGATTTCAAGTAATAAAATCACCAAATGTTAGAGTTGGAAGGACCCTCAGAGACCTCTACTGTCTAACTCTTGTTTTAAAGCTAAAATTCTATGGTCCAAAGAGGTTAAACAACTTGACCATAGTTACAAGGCTATTTGCCAACAGAGATAAAACTACAAGAGAAGATTTCTGACATATCCAGTATTATTTGCATTAACCCCATCCTCCCACTGAGAACCCTTTCTCTCTAGAGAGACACAACTGTGGAACTACAGCAAATAATGCCCAGAAATTTAAATGAGGACTGAAAGTTCCTTAAGAAATTCAAGATTCTATCTTGCAGAGCACTGGCATATTGAGAGAGGGCCTGATCAGAGGTGACTGCTCACCAGATATTCTAAGCAAGAAGTAGGCTACAGAATAGACCCTGTCTATCATGAGAATCTGGTGTCATTTCTCTTCAGCCAAAGACTACCAAGAACATACCTGTAGCTGAATAAACTGGGCCTATTATTTGTTGCAGTGAGAAAGAACATACATCAACGGAACCATGGGCATCTCAGGAAGAAGGCGTTAGAAAGAATCTATTAAAGAACTTGGGATTAGGTTGCATAATTTTGGATAGGGTCTAAGGAAAAAGCAGTTCCCGCTAGATGGGATGCTATCAGAAAGTTGAGTCGAGTCTATGATTGGGTATTGCATTAGCCCATTTTCATGCTGCTGATAAAGACCTACCCAAGACTGGGCAATTAACAAAAGAAAGAAGTTTAATGGACTTACAGTTCCACGTGGCTGGGGAGGCCTCACAATCATGGTGGAAGGCAAAGAGGAGCAAGTCACATCTTACATGGATGGTATCAGGCAAAAAGAAACTGTGCAGGGGAACTCCTCTTTATAAAACCATCAGATCTTGTGAGACTTATTCACTATCACGAGAACAGCATGAGAAAGACTTGCCCCCATGACTCAATTTTCTCCCACCGGGTCCCTCTCACAACATGCAGGAATTCAAGATGAGATTTGGGTGGGGACACAGCCAAACCATCAGGTATCTCAGTGAATTGTATCTATAGGGAGGGAAGATTCCATGAAGTTAAAGCTATAATTGGTAAACAAGTAATAATCATTTATTTTAGTTGAGAGAGAAGGAGGCATTGGTGTTGAATAGTTTGTACAGTGACCTTGCTTTTGTCTCATTCCATCACAGTTTCAGAGTGATCTTGTCTGGTGTTGATGTTCTGTGATGTTCTCCTGTTGGCCTAGTTGTATGTAACAGTCCAGCCTGCAGTAATATAAATAAGACCTAGTTGTGAGCATCAGACCAACTCCTGGATATCATGGGCTACATTTTAAAGATTTTTCAATGTGTATTCAGTGGATGGGGCAGATGAACAGATCTGATTTCTCAGTGCCAACTTTGCCTAGCCCTCAAATGGAATGCCTGAGTCACTGTAAAGAAAGCTTGGAAATCCTCTTTTACAAAATCAAACAACCAGATCAAAACAGCACAAAGCAGCACTTACTGTCTACTCATACCATAATAACTGTAAATTGGAAAGCAAAATGAATTTGACACCTGGAAGTTTGAATCCTAACACTGTTTCTTGATAACTATGAGACTTGATAGATATGTCACTCTGACACTCTCAAAGCCACAAGGATTGAATAAGATAATATAATTTTTCTCAAGAGACTCACAATCATGCCATCTCAAACTGTTGTCTCTTTCTCAGTTTTTAGCCCTAAAAAACATTTCCTTCTGCAAGCCTTCCTATAAGCAGGGAGCATTTACCGACAAGCACTTCATGGGCCTTGATTACTTAATGTTCCATCTTGACTTCTAACATCAAGTAGTTACATTAACCTTTTTAGACATAGTAACAGTTTATCTTTGCTTCAGGTTCACACTGACATAATTTCAACTGACACAATTAAAAGAATGATTGATTAATAGGAAAAAGTTTACCGGTGGGGAGAATGGTATAAACAGGTAAGACCAGAATTGGCAATTGTGTATGGGAAAGTTAAAGGCAAGATACTCAAACTTACTGAACTTATTCTAAAAATACTGATCATGAATAAAGTGAAATTTAATACCATTGACAAATGAAACAGATGAAATTTATCACTAAAGTCAACACTTCAAAATTTCTATGACCTATAAATCTGTGTGTGTGTGTGTGTGTGTGTGTGTGTGTCAGAGTTTTGCTCTTGTCACCCAGGCCGGAGTGCAATGGCACAATCTCAACTCACTGCAACCTCTGCCTCCCGGGTTCAAATGATTCTCCTGTCTCAGCCTCC
>NW_016820224.1:77363-82875 GCF_001698545.2 Rhinopithecus bieti | reverse complement strand
CCACCATGACCCGCCTATAAAGCTCTTCTTGATTAGATGTAAGTTAGTTCTCTGACTGAATTAGCAAAAGGAAGAAGGAGGAGAAGGAAAGGAGGTAGTAATAATCACAGAAGTGAATAATACAGAGGCAAAGAGTAGGTTTCAAGTTCTTAGAATTTTAAAGCCTTTTTTACAGAAGGTTTTGAAGAAGCCCCCAGCCAGAAAGCAAAAGGGAAATGGGATTTCTGGCAACAATTACTTAAAACATAGGAACAGTCACTAACCTCTTGGATTGCCTTTGACCATTTGGATACCTTGAGGCTCAGGGGAAATTTGAAAGTTTCACAAATATCTCTTGACGTTTTACTTAGTAGAGTCTTGTTTACCTTTTAATAAGATTGCAAGATTTCTAATATGTAGCACTGACGATTCTTCCCCAGTTGCTTAACTATTAGTATCCTTAAACCTCAGTTACCCATTCACACAGTTGAGCGGGATGACCAGATACATAACACAAAATGTCAATCTCCTGCAGAAAATTCTGTTAGCATTACAACTCCAAGTTCCTGAGGTGCACACATCAATATAACATGAGAGGCATGGACCTGGAACAGAGTTTGAGGGAAATTCTGTTAAATGAGGGCACTGGAGTTGCTCTGCAAGGACCATTCTGGCTATCACATTATTTGACTTAGTAACTACTTTAATGAGATATAAAGCAGAAAAAGAAACAAATGTCAAGAAAAATAAAATGTCAAGGGCCTCATTAGCTCAGGTGGCTCGAAACAGGTGCTAATGACCCTAGAGCATAAGGTCACAGATGTGATTGTTTTCTGGGCTAGTTGGCTGCCACATACCTTCCTTATAACTCTGCCTAGCACTGGCACAGATCCTTCCTAGTGGTCATGGGGGAAGAGCATCGATGAATCAGTATAATAAATCCCCACAATAAGAAATATGGCAGAAATCTGCATTATCCAGATCATTATGGAGCATGTTTACCAAAGACCTGACTGTCCTTAAGATTAAAGAAACAGAATAGAAAATAACAGTACTCACTAACTCATCTCCAGGCCCATGGGATGCTGAATGCACACAACCAGGATACTCTCATAGCCATGGATATCTGGGCAACTCTGCTCACACCAGTTGAATTGTATGTCTAGCAAAGATCAGTGTGATTATTCACAAGCCTATTGATGCTAGTTATACCTTGTATATTATGTAACATGGTAATGGTGAAGGACAAGTGCAAAGGGAAAAACAGACTCATTTCCAGGAAAAAAAAAATTGCAACTGATTAAAGGAAAGCTACTGAAAAAAAAAAATAAAGAAAAAAGCTATCAAATTGTGGATGAAACAACTATAAATGATTGGTTAAGGGTGGGAATCACAAACATGCAGAAGGACTTCATACCCAACTTTCATAACAAGTCCTGTTAAATTGGTGATCTACTTCAAAGAAACCAAAACTGGAAATCATAGAGGATGCATTATATTGTGGTTTCTGAAAGAAAAAATGCCAGTGGTATACCGGTTACAAGAGCCAATTATTAAATTTTCAGGAATTTTGTGAGTCTGTTATTAAATATTGCCATTATTAATAATTAAATGATACAAACTTGTTATATTAACAATAAAAGTATTAAATACAGAAGACTCATCACTTCCTAAATATTTTACTACATTTTACAGTTATCTATGTTCTTGAGGTTATTTACCTTTATTCTGTCTGTATAAGTGGAAATACTGTATAACGGTGTGCTGCTACACACTTCAATTCTACATTAAGTGCTACGTTGGTAGCTTAAAAGTGGCCATGGTGAGAGTATTTACACCACTGGAATCATGAAACACAATAATCAGGGCCATTATTTTCCAGAAAGTTGGTTGTTAAACATTTATCAGCAGATCACTAAACAACAGTGAAATCAAGTAAGTGAGACCATACTCAAAGAAAAATTCTTAACCCTACAGCAGAAGGCTGGCAAATGCACACATGTATTTGGAAGTCTTGAGTTAAAATAAAAGTGCTTTAAGATATGTATATATTTTTAATGTTCTCTACTTTAATATTTTCAATAAATCTACAACTATTGGTCCTGATTCAGATGAGGGCTTCCCCAGAGATACTAAAAAAGGAGAACAAATTTTATAAACTTTTGGAAAGTAGTTTGACAACATTCATTGAGAAATTTGAAAATACATACCTCTTCACCCAGAAACTTCACTTCTATTACTTTATATTAAGAAAACCATAATTCATGTAGTCCAATATGTATAAATATGTTCATTATATTGTTTAAGATAACAATACATACATACATACATACATACATAACCTAAACGTTTGTTCAGCAGCAGGAAAATGATTAAGTAAGCCATAATACATCTATATAATAGAATACAATACAATGAGTAAAATCACATTTCAAAGAATGCTTAATGACTAAGAAGAAATTCACCAAATATTAACAGTGGTTATCACTGCATGGTGGGACTTAAACTGATTCCGTGCTTTACACAAGTAATGCATATGCATTATTGAAATGTTATAAAAATAGAGATAAATAAAAGTAAGAAAATAACAGTCATCCATAATTCCACAACACAAAGATAACTATTTTAGCTTTTGTTGTTTATCCTTGCAGATTTCTTATCTTGTGTGCTCATATACACACACACATATTTTCAACCAAAATGGCATTATAAGGTGCATATTATTTTGTAACTATTTTTTTCATAGTAAGTTTTGAAATCTTTATGGAAAAGTTTTACCTATTTTCATATTTCCGATTTTAAAAATAATGACCATAAAACAGGTTATCTCCCAAGACAGTCCCCAATAAACTATGCCTGTGGATGCTGGCAGCTACCCTCATGGAGAAACTATGTGAAGAGGTCATGTAGATGGAAAGAGGCCCTAATATTACATGGATAGAAGGAAGGCCTAGCGTCTTCAGCATCCTCGCTGAGCCCAACCTTTCAGCAGTGCCCACCAAGGCATGTAAGTGAAGACATCTTGGATTCTCCAACCCAATCAAACCCTTAGATGACTGCAATCCCAGCCAACACTACATGGAGAAGAAGACCCATTCATCTGAGGCCAAGTCATCCAAAAAGAGATGGTAGATAATAAAATGTTGCTGTTTAAGATGCTAAGTTTTAGAGGTTTGTTTAGCAGCAATCAATAACCAAAACAGAACATGCATTTTCATATAGTGGAAAACAATATTAGTTTTAAAGATATTATAACATGTCTGCACTTTTGCATATATAGACACATATACATACATACATATGACTTATTTCCTGCCTAAATAAATAGTTGCTGTCGTCCAGTACATACTCTATTCTGTACGATGTGTACCTAATTTCACTATTCAGATTCATTCTCTGCATAGGAAAGAAAAATTGCAGGCATCGTAAATTATTTATTGAATGCAAATCTAAAAACCACACCAACTGATGTAGTTTCGTGAGTTTTCTTTCACACGAGGAAACCAAACCAGAGAGTAAATGACTAGTCCAAGGTTACCAAAGTCACACTAGTAGTTAGTTGCTGAGTCAGCACTTGAAACCAGGTCTCTGGTTCCCAGGTCTATACCCCTTCCTCTATACTATATTGTCTCTTTTAAAAATGCACCACCTTGTTTCAGACAACCGTGGAACTGAAAAAACTTATCTATCAGAAGATAGATGCAGTCCCTACTTGTCTAAAAACTAGAAGAATCATAAATCTTACAGAATAGCCTGGTCTTCAGGAATTTCTAGTCTGATAGATTTGGGCAGGCCAGAAAAGTTCAGATATGTTGCAAAAATCTATAGGCAAGCACTGAAAATATTGTTGCTTGGAGTGAAGGCCACATGACAGAGAATCTACTTGCTTATCCACCCAGCACTATTAAGTTTATGAACCAGTCATTCCCATGTGAAGACAGCTGGAGATGGCATGAGGGAAGCCAAAAATTGAGAGTGGTACAAGAGAGAGCTAAAAGAGAAAAGGAAAAATGAGAAAATTGAAATAACAAAAATATATACAATGAACTAATCCCTACTTCTTCCTGTCCTATGAGCCATGAAACACCAAAGAAACAGTTCTAAGGAAAGGGAGTCTGATTCACTGGCAGGTAACCTATGAACCATAGCATACCAAGATAGCTCTTTCATCTTACCGCCTCCTCATACTAACCTAGTAAGGCACTACAGAGCTGGAAGGCACCTAATTTCAACTTACCTTCTGCTTTCCTTCTGCTTTTCTTGTATTGGGCAATATCTAATGTTAATGTGTTAAATAAACAATATACCCTTATAAGACACAACTAGAGAAGAAAGTCATTTCCAATTTTATCAGTTATTCTGTACTGAGAAATATGGTAATTCCATACGTAAGTCTAAGAAGTCAAAAGAGGCACTGGTTGGTATGAAATATTTCCCTTTGTCTTCAAAATGTGATTGTCACAAGCACTGATCCATATAGCCATGAAGAAGGGGCTTAGAAGATCAACTTTGTCAAGGGCAGAGCATTTACGGAAGTTTAGAACTGAACTCTGTCAAAAGTAAATACCCACCTCTATATACGCATGTGTAGCTTAATGATGTCAAGGTACTGACTCCAACACAGGTAGATTTCCTTGCTGCAATAACTGCCTAGTACCCATAATACAGAGAGTGCACTGCTTCCAAAGTAAACTAGGAAAATTGTACATTTTGGGGATAGAGAAATTCAAGTTACTTGCCTTGATTTTCTCAGTACAATGAATCTATTAAATTACCTCACACTTACAAATAAAATCATATAACACAAATGCCATGCCCTGTTAAACTACTCAGGGTGAAATTTTCAGCTTCCTTTGGTGGAATTCTGGTAATCACGTGGCAGACAACCTGTAGTTTTCCCACCTTTCTTGACCTTTCCTTGTGTGCTGAATGTGAATAGAGGCTCCAGTGCCAGGTACCATAGACAGTACTTATACTGACCAATGTTGTCTTGTGTCAGATGTTTTACAGACTTCTCGGAGCAATGCTCTTTCTAATCTCACTCGTTTATGCATGTATCCTATTAAAGGGAAACTGCACCTAGCCTAAGAACTCCATGTTTTGAGAACAATGAGGTGACTTATTATGCAGATACTTAAACTCAGTGACATTTTCTGGTTTTCCTCCGGGACAGAAGAACAATTGCTTTGACAGTGTGTGATGCCCCTCCCCTTGAGTAAAGTATTCTGTGTACTTTCTTTACAGGTTGTTTATTTCAATAGACATCCTTGCGCTTCTCACTTTTTTTCTTAAAAAACAAGGCACGTTTTCTAACAGCCTTCTGAAAACACTGGAAAATCCACAAAATCTACAGACAGTTTGCCTGTGTCAAACCTTCTCCTATATAATATAAACTAGCATATAAAAAATAGGTTTCTCTTCCGGAAAGGAGGCATTTCCTTCAAACAAAAGTATTCGAGACTCAAAATTTCCTGCATGAACATACTTTAGTGAGAATGCACAAGTTTTAAATTCACATTATGTGTGAATATTA
>NW_016820224.1:72398-77068 GCF_001698545.2 Rhinopithecus bieti | reverse complement strand
CCTTCTCCTATATAATATAAACTAGCATATAAAAAATAGGTTTCTCTTCCGGAAAGGAGGCATTTCCTTCAAACAAAAAGTATTCGAGACTCAAAATTTCCTGCATGAACATACTTTAGTGAGAATGCACAAGTTTTAAATTCACATTATGTGTGAATATTAGAAGAGGAGCAATTATGGAAAGTTGTACTGTCATATTCTCACCATCTAGAGGAGTAACTGAAAGTACAGAAGTCCCCTTCCTTACCTGCTGTCACTTTCCACAGTTTCAGTTATTCAAGACCAAACAAAAATATTAACTTATTTTGACAGACACCACATTCACGTAACTTTTGTTACAATATATTGTTATAATTGTTCTGTTTGTTATTAGTTACTGTTGTCAATCTCTTACTGTGCCTAATTTATAAATTAAACTTTGTCATAGGTATGTATGTATAAGAAAAAAAGTAGTATATGTAGGGTCTGGTACGATGCAAGGCTTTAGGCATCCACTGGGGCATCTTAGAACATATCCCTTGTGGGTAAGGGGAACTACTGTACTCCAAAACTTTGTACTCTAGATGACATTTCTAGTTGACTCAGTTTCTTTTTTCAGAAGAGGAAATTATTCTTTCCCTTTAGCCTACAGCAATATTTTAATCATAAAATCACAGAATTTAAAGTGAGAAGAGTCACTGAAGCCTCTAAGTACAGATAAAACTTTGTAAACTCTTTCCCTAAATTCTCTTTGAAAATAATTATTGTTATTTTCATGGTTTCTTTGAAAAATTACATGATGTTCTGAGGGACTTGCTATGACAACCCCAGGAGTGCAAAAATGCTGTTTACACATAGAACAAGTATCACAAGAGATAAAATAATACAAACATTCTTGCAGTGTGCTTTAGTGCTGACCTGGAGGGCTGCATTTATGAGAAAGGGCCATGATATATGTACTAAATTTGTAAAAATGAGTCTATCATCAAAGGCTTCAGGGTATATGTATGTGCAAGACACTAAAGCATGAAAAAAACTTTAAAATGAATATGTAAGGCTTAATTCCAAACCTAAAAGCACCAGATCTGTGTCTTCAGAGAAACAGAAAGAACACTCCCCTGGTTTTTTAGAGCAGTTCCCAGCCATGAGGTTATGACACATAACTGTGTCACAGACAAATTTTGAGTTGTGCTGCAAGGAATATGTTTATGACAATATTTTAAAAGGAAAGTTTGTAACTGATTTATTTATTTTGAAGAAAATAATTTAAAGCCAATTCATACTGATCCTCACTTACTTGCATTCCTGTATGCTTTCTGAGTAGAAAAGAGAAGCTGAGTGAGGTTACAACTGGTTCCCAGATATTCTTCCCTTGTACACATCAATGAATCCATTTATTCATTGATTTAACAAATGCTTTTTAAGTTTCTAGAATGTTCCTGGCACTATGCCAGGTACTGTAAATGCAAAGATGATTAAAGCAAGGTCTGTAACCTTTGGAGAACCCATATGACCAGTGTAGTAGGCAGACATGTAAAAAAACGTAAGTGAAATCCAAAGCGATGAATGCTAATACAAGTAAATGCTAAGTGACAAGGAAATACTGGATAGAAAATAGCTTTTTCTGTATAAGTCAAGAAAGATTCCACACAATTAGGTTGGTTGAGATAGGCCTTACACAATTACTGAGAATTTACTCAGACAGGAAAACATGCAGGGACTTTATAATTTATTCTCTAGAAAGTGAGAAGACATTGGAGTTGCTCTTTTTGTTGTTTATGACTTTTTTAAAAGTAGGGAAGCAGCATGACTAGACTTGTTTTCAGAAAGTGAATTTTATCGATATATAATTGTATACATTTATAGAGTTCATATATTTTGATACACGCATATAGTGTATAACAATCAAATCTGGGTAATTAGGATATCCTTCACCTCAAACATTTACCATTACTTTGTATTGGGAACATTTTAAACTTCTAGCAATTTTTGAAATATCCAATAAATTATTGTTACCTATTGTCACCCTACTGTGCTGTTGAACACTAGAATGTATTCCTTCTATTTAACTGTATTTTATACCCATTAACCAATTTATCTTCATCCCTCTCCCACACACACCCTTCCCAGTCTCTGGTAAAAACCATTCTATTCTCTACCTCCATGAGATGAACTTTGATAGCTCCCACATATGTGTGAGGACATGCAATATTTGAGAGAAAGCTAACCTTGATGATTATATAGAGGATGCCTGGGAGAGGAGAGAAACTGGAAGCTGGAATTCCAGTTAGAAGGTTATTATAAGAGTCAAAGTAAGAAATGGTGAGAGCCTGAACCAAGCAGTGCCTATAGGAATAAAGAGACTGAAATAGATTTAAGTGATATTTAAGCAACGGGACACTCAATAGGATATGGTGACTGATTGGATTCAAGAGGTGAGGAAGAGATAAATTAATCAAAAATGACTCCAAGTTTTCTAGCTTGAGTAATTTAACAGACATTGTTATTACTAATCAAAGAAAGAGACTTGCAGAAGACAAAAAAGGTCTCAAGATATGAGTTTTGTTTTTGGACATGTTAAGCTTGAGATGTCAGTGGGTCGTTTCAAGTAGAGCTGTTGCACAGAGAGATATATTGTAACCAGATTTCAAGAAAAAGTCTTGGTTACCAATAAAGATTGAGATTCACTATGTATAGGTTGTAGCTAAAAATGCAGAACTGGATGACATCACCCAGGAAATGTGAAAACAGCAAGGGGTCCAGGCCAGAATTCCAAGGAACACCAAGCCTTGGGGAGTGGGCAGAAGAAGAATGGGGAAAGCTGAGAAAAAGAAGGCATTAGACAGACAAACGAATAGAGAAATGTGCTTTGGAAAAAGTTTTAAGGAGGAAGTTGTCAAAAATATTATGTGCCAAAGAAAGTTAGAATGAGCACGGAAAAGAGGCCACTGAATTTGGCAAGCAGGGTGTTATTAAGTGATCTTACAGCAATCTCAGGAGTAGTAGACCAGAAACCAAGAATTCAGTAAGTTAAAAGACATAAAGGATGTTCTCTGAAGATCAGGAAAGGGGATTTAAAAGATACAACGATAATACCCAGCTCCCACAGAAATCATTGTTCCTTCTGCCATGAGCCCTACAGATGGTTACAAATATATTAATGGAAGGAGGGGTGAAGGAGAGGTAAAATCCCTACCTTTTGACTATGATCCTCTGTGCCAGTTATTAACTTGGTGTCTCTCAGACTTACCTTCTGTGTTCTACTTTGTGACACCCTGTGGTGCCGGGGCAGCAACTCTGCAAATCACATTTCCAGATGGCTCATTTGCCATGGGTTCCCTGATAGGTGCTGAAGCTAGGAAGCACTGGAGTGAGAATTCAAGGCTGAAGGAAGGGCAGAAGGCGTTACTCCTTCCCATTTGCTTTCTGGTTTCTTAAGTGTTACCCCAATAATGGCCCTTCACCAAGGCCAAGGCTTTGGTTCCAGTCTGTAGCTTTTGGTCCCATTGTTCCCAGATTCAGGTTTATTGTGTTCCTCAAGGGACACCAGCACCAGGCTGCCAGCACCCTCTTCTCAGGAATGTGTGTTCCAGCTCTATATGGACCCTCCTCCAAGCTTCCTGGTTCTGATAACCCCAATCTCTTCCTTTTGTCCCCCTAGTCCTAGAGGTGGTAGAGATTTCCTGAGACTGGGAATAGTAATAGGTAAAGAACAGGTTTGGAGAAGAAAACTCCAGTATTCTGTTTTGGAGATGTTAAAGACGTCGTTGTGATTAATATAGTGACTACAAGACTTCAGGCACTTTTTATCCATCATTTATTCACACACACACATACATTTTATTTATATATATATATATATATATATATATATGTATGGATTATGTATATATACAAAATATTAAAATATATATACTATTAAACTCTATACATAATATTGAACTATATATATTAAACTATATATATATGAATAATATTAAACTAGCCTATCATAAGGAAGCCTGAATGTTCTAGATTGTTTTCCCTGTAGTGAAACAGCATTGGACTGAACAAGCTGATTTGTGCTGATATTTGCACTGCCTCTAATTGGTTGTGTGACGTTGAACAAGTCATTTCTTTCTTCTCTCAGCATTAGTTTTCATATTCGTAAAATAAGTAAATTGATTACACTTTGATGGTCACCCTAGAAAGTACTGTTGATTGTGGCAGGAGGTAGAGAAATAGGGGTGAAAATGGCAACTGGCAATAGAGGGGTAGAGCATGGGTGAAACTTGTGTGTCTACTTTTAAGAGTCCAAGTTGGCATCTCTGCTGAAATTTTAAGTCACTTTTTGCTTGAGAGACAGGACAATGCAGTGGTTAAGAACACTGACTTGGACGTCAAAGAGACTTGGTTCTATTTTTTTCAGAGGTAGTTTTAAATCCTGTATCTACCACCTGTTAGCTCTGGGATGCTAGGTAAAACAATTAAGCTTTCCAATTCTTACTTTCATAATCATTAAAATTAGTATACCTGTTTTGTAAAATAGAGGTCCAGGGTTTCTGGGTATGAAGCGGTAGGAGGGACAACTACTTGAAGCATTAGGAGCTTGATCTGCTTACTGAAACTACTTTAAAAGGTTGTATTGCCATATCTCCATGTAGAAAGAAATGTTTCAGCCCCTTACCTGAATTAAAAAGAACAGAACCTGC
>NW_016820224.1:37754-70506 GCF_001698545.2 Rhinopithecus bieti | reverse complement strand
ACACATACATTTTATTTATATATATATATATATATATATATATATGTATGGATTATGTATATATACAAAATATTAAAATATATATACTATTAAACTCTATACATAATATTGAACTATATATATTAAACTATATATATATGAATAATATTAAACTAGCCTATCATAAGGAAGCCTGAATGTTCTAGATTGTTTTCCCTGTAGTGAAACAGCATTGGACTGAACAAGCTGATTTGTGCTGATATTTGCACTGCCTCTAATTGGTTGTGTGACGTTGAACAAGTCATTTCTTTCTTCTCTCAGCATTAGTTTTCATATTCGTAAAATAAGTAAATTGATTACACTTTGATGGTCACCCTAGAAAGTACTGTTGATTGTGGCAGGAGGTAGAGAAATAGGGGTGAAAATGGCAACTGGCAATAGAGGGGTAGAGCATGGGTGAAACTTGTGTGTCTACTTTTAAGAGTCCAAGTTGGCATCTCTGCTGAAATTTTAAGTCACTTTTTGCTTGAGAGACAGGACAATGCAGTGGTTAAGAACACTGACTTGGACGTCAAAGAGACTTGGTTCTATTTTTTTCAGAGGTAGTTTTAAATCCTGTATCTACCACCTGTTAGCTCTGGGATGCTAGGTAAAACAATTAAGCTTTCCAATTCTTACTTTCATAATCATTAAAATTAGTATACCTGTTTTGTAAAATAGAGGTCCAGGGTTTCTGGGTATGAAGCGGTAGGAGGGACAACTACTTGAAGCATTAGGAGCTTGATCTGCTTACTGAAACTACTTTAAAAGGTTGTATTGCCATATCTCCATGTAGAAAGAAATGTTTCAGCCCCTTACCTGAATTAAAAAGAACAGAACCTGCCGGGCGCGGTGGCTCAAGCCTGTAATCCCAGCACTTTGGGAGGCCGAGACGGGCGGATCACGAGGTCAGAAGATCGAGACCATCCTGGCTAACAAGGTGAAACCCCGTCTCTACTAAAAAATACAAAAAACTAGCCGGGCGAGGTGGCGGGCGCCTGTAGTCCCAGCTACTCCAGAGGCTGAGGCAGGAGAATGGCGTAAACCCGGGAGGCGGAGCTTGCAGTGAGCTGAGATCCGGCCACTGCACTCCAGCCCGGGCGACAGAGCGAGACTCCGTTTCAAAAAAAAAAAGAACAGAACCCACAAATAGATGCTATTATTTTAGGCACTTGATATTTTCTAGTAATGAGGAATGGCTGCTCATTGGTGGATTCATTTGGAAAGAATAAAGAATGAAATGTTCCTGGATTTCATCAAACTACCTATACTAAAAGCATATATCCTGGTGAATACTGAGTTAAATCAGCTTGCTTTCCTCATACATGCATTAAGGAAAAACGCACCTTAAGGAATTTTTTAAGGTGCTGGGATATACTCCACAGATGTCAAGGAAAAAGTAAGGATGAGTACATCAGGACCTACACTGAGTATAAGAAACTACAGTACATTCATAGATGCATGAGTGATGTTTTTTTCAATTACGGGATTAATCTGCATAGAATACTGTGGCCCATTTCTTAGCATTTCTAGCCAGTGAAAACGGATGGTAAAAAATTAAGAGCAAGACCACCTTTCTGACCAAAGGAGACAATTGTTTAAATTCCCTATGTTTACTTTCTAAATATTATATTGCTGTGCTAGCTTGCCTCTTAGTCTTAAAATAGAATTTTGCAAGTACCATTTACATCCTTATGTCAGTCCCTTACTACAAAATAGGTGAAAATTAAACATACAGTCCCTGGATTCAGAAACTTCAAGGCAGATATCTAAGGCCAAGAGGTCATCTCCTTAGGTTAACATACATTTGGATACATTAACAGTTATTCACCCATCCCATCCCTAAACAGCCACACTCACATGCAAATTTTTCCTATAATTTAAGGCATCTGCAAATAATGCAGATGATTCTAAGTCCTGAAGGTGCCAAGACAGAAATTAGGCTCCTTTGGCAATTGCAGTAACTTTTTCGAGTTACACAGATTATCATTTAAGTGTCTGGATCATCAAATATAATATGATATATAAGGAAAGGAGTAGGAGGGAAATGTGGTAGAGATATGTATTTGAACTGTCTTAGTTCTTCATTCAAAGATATGTCTCCTTTGAATGACTAATGTAATGTTCCAAAGTTGAATTTTGCGGTTTCTTAAATGCTTTGCTCTAAAAACATATTTACAACCTGTATTCAGAATGAAAAGTTGAATATGAGGAGTATATGAGACAGCAACAAATCTTTATTTCAAAATTTTTGTGCAGGCTTTTAAGAACAAACGTTAAAGTTAAATACTAGCTCTTGCATATTCCAGGTGGAATAATAAGTAGGTTTTCATGTTCTTTGAAAAAGAAAAGAAAGAAAAAAGTCTGTGATTTTGGTCATGAAAGAGAAATCCTGTGGTGAGAGATTTAACTATAATGGTTTGGGCATGGGCTTATGCTTTTCCAGTGTCTATAATAATTGATTGAATAGCGTTTCTTCGTTTTCTAAAGAAAACAAAATCATAGTGAACAATATCTTTTTATTCTTCAGGGATACACACTAATACTTATCCTTTTTTTTCCCAAACACTTGTAGTTGTCAAAATGTACTCATGTACATTTCACATAAATGTGAGCCTCTTAATGTCCCTGTATGATGAATAAAAAAGGAATCATCCTGTTTTACAGCTGAACTGACCTTCAGAGAGACTATGACTTGCCCAAGGTCAGGTTGTGTATCTATTTAATGTCATTTGATTACAAGCAAAATAAGCCCAACTCACATTGACTTAAGGAATAAACAAGTTGCTCACTGGTCATGTAACTAGAAGCCTGCAGGGGTGGCGTGGGAGGGGAAAGAAAAGATGAACTGTCTTCACCCATGGCTAGATCCAGAGGCTGAATGACGTCATCATGTCTCTCTTTCCCTTATCTTGATCACTCATCTCTGCTTTTCTCTGCATTGCCCGTGTTCTTGGACAGGCTCAATCCTGATTGGAGAAAGATCACAGCCATCAGCTCTAGTCTTATATTCCACCCTCTTAACAGTGTGCTTCATTTTCCCAGTTGATACACATCAACCTGGCTTTGGCCATAAATATGGAATATGCTGATTGGCCAGGCCAAGGTCACATGCCTTCCCTTGGAACTGAGGACAGGGGTGTTGTTAAGCCCCATGAATTAATCACAGAAAGGAAATAATTCTCTTAAAGGTAAGTCAGTCTTCAGTTAACAAAAGAAGAGGGAATAGATGCTGGGCAGGCAAAAAAATTACCCAAACCTTCTAGCTTCTAAGTAGGAGGACAAGGATTCAAACCCAGGTCAGCTTGACTTCAACGTGTTCCCTCCTTACACTACATTATGCTACCTCCATATATTATTTTGTAAATATTATGCTGTTTTGCTCAGTATACTTATAACTCAAAAATAATCACAAAATCTATTACTACTACCTTAGGAAATCTCTGCACTGCATATAAATAGTGACAAAGAAAATTACTGGCATGTGTAAACAAATTAACATTAAAGATTAAATAATTCAATGTTTTCACAGAGACTGCCAAGACAAAGGTTGAGCTATCTCTTATTAGCCAAACCTTTCAGTGATGGCTTCCCAACTATATCAACTCCTTACCTCATTCTAATTCTGCATCAGTCCATGTCAAGAATTGCTTATGCTAATTTCTGAAGGGGATAAAAAATGAGCAGTACCCAGATCCTGTCACTAAGTAATCTGAAATTTAGTGGGGGCTAGAAGATGAGAGTGAGAATTAGGTGACCTTATAAACAGCTACAGTTATGCACTGCATAACAATGTTGCGGTCAACCATGGACCACACACACAGCAGTGGTCCTATAACACAATAATGGACCTGAAAAATTCCTATCACCTGGTGACATTGTAGCTGTCCTAACGTCTAGCACAATGCATTACTCATGTGTTTGTGGTAATGCTGGTGTAAACAAACCTACTGCACTGCCATTCATATATAAGTAGAGCACACACAATTATGTAAAGTACATAATACTTTACAATGATAATAAACAAACTATGTTACTGGTTTATGTATTTACTACACTTATACTTTTCATCATTTTAGAGTGTACTCTTACTTATTAAAAAATTTTAATGGTAAAACAGCCTCGGGCATTTTCTTCATGAGGTATTTCAGAAGATGGCATTGTTATCATAGGAGATGACAGATCCATAAGTTTTATTGCCCCTGAAGACCTTCCATTGGGACGAGATGTGGAGGTGGAAGAAAGTGATATTGATGGTCCTGTGTTGGCCTAGGCTAATGTCTGTGTTTGTGTCTTAATTTTAACCAAAAGTTGAAACTGTAAAAAATTAAAATTAAACAGCTTATAGAATAAGGATATAAAGAAATATTTTCATACAGCTGTACAATGTACAGGTCTACCATTTTTAATCTTTTATACTGTATTTTTAGGGCACCTTTTCTATGTTTACATACACAATACTTGCCATTGTGTTACAACTGTCCACCGTATTAAGTACAGTCACATGCTGTACAACAGGTTTGTAGCCTAGGAGCAATAGGCTAAACCATATAACCTAGGTGAGTAGTAGGCTACACCATCTAGATTTGTGTAAGTACACTCTATGATATTCGCACAACAAAATCAATTTGTATAAGAGTTCCCAAGTAGCATGGAAAGTAATAGAGGAAAGAAAATCCATTTTGGGAGGAGAGGGACAAGAAAGATTTTATAAGGATGTAGCGGCATTTGAGATAGATCTTAAAAGAGAGGGTAAGATTTTGATACAGCATTGAGTGGAGGTAGAGGAAATAGAAACATTAATCTAGAAATTATGACAGAATGGAATTTCTTGACTTTCATTCCAAATTAGACCAAAGTGGTGAATTTCACTTTTGGTTTGTGAAGATACAGTCCAAAAGCTAAGAATTCTACTAAACTTCCAGCCTCTTGAACACAAGTTAGAGTCCCTTTCTCACTTTGATCTTTATGTTTCTACATCTTAGCCAATTCTTCTTTTTTAGAAAACTAAATTTATTTAGTTTATGAGAAATTATGTGGCTATTAAAATTGCTTATTTCTATGTCTCTTGATGTAGCAAAGAAGAAAATAGATCAATCTTCATGAGATTTTAACCATCTGAAATAATAAAATGGATGCATATAACATCTTGAAATTAGTTTCACCTCTGTTACTCTAGTTTTGTAAAGCAGACACTAAAATAAACATATATGTGTGTTTGCATATGTGTGCCTAGACAGACATAAACATATGTATGTACATTACTTATTATTTGTCCTCTGTGTAGTATATATAGTGTATTATATGTGTATGCATATATAAATACTGTGTTCATATATACATATGTGTATAGTGTTTATTCTTCAATAACATCTTGCTGATTTTCTAGCATGATTCCTACAGTGATCAGGTCTTTCCAATTTGTCATAAGGTAACTGTCCAACTCCAAGGTACAGAAGAAGCCCACTTCTAGTTAATTGCAAAATCAGCATTTAAATCCTAGGCAAGCATTAAGGCCCAAATAAAAACTCAGCTCCTATATGAAGCATTGCCCTATCAGCCCAATCCACAGACACACTTGCTTCTTTGCAAGTCCTACAGCAATTATTAGCAATTTTCAGAAATTACCATATGCTGCATATGTTATTTGGTTGTTTCCAACTGTAAGTTTCTTGAGGATAGTGATCATATCAAACAACAAACCTATGTTAATTGAGCACCTACCATGTACAACATGGTATTAGATACTACTGGGAATATCAAAAACAGACAAAACAAACAAGATAACCCCATGGTTCCTGACCTTATTTAAAGAGGTTTTACTTTATGAAGCCTACACAGCACATTACTGCATGTTGTTCATTTTGATTGATTGAAAATCAGGGTCAACTTCCATGAACTTCTTAACCTTTCTACCACTTCAATTCAGAGTTTCTCTGTTGCTACATCTACTCTTTCACCCTTCTCTCCAGCCTCAGAGAAGGGTCTTCTTCCTTTAAAATTTCACATTAGTACTTGTGATCTTGAACATATCTCTTTTAATACTCTCCAAGCCCTTGGACTTCAAATTATCCCCTCATCTTTCAAGCATTTTCCAAACGTTTTCAACTGCCTCCTCCCCTCTTACCTCTCCTACCACTCCCTTCACTTGTCTTACCCCAAACCCAAATCCAAACTCCCACACATCTCAACTAGTCTGAAAAGACCTTTGCTTGAACTTGCTACTTCTATCCATCATTCTAATTTATCCCCACGTTGACTAACAAATTTTCAGTAGTGTGGGCCTGTACCTTCATTGTTCGTTATGGAAGCCACACGTTCAGAATGGTTTCCTGCTCCCACATATATAGGCTTTTTCTCAGACCTCGTTCCTTCCTAAGATATTTCCATGTAACATGTAACAATATTGTCCATGCTCTCTTTTGTGAAAAAACTTCCTTACGTGGACTTTCAGGATGCCTTTCCTACTTCTCTGAACACCCCTCATTCCTCCTTGCTGGCTCCTTCTCCCATCATATCCTAATAATGAGCATTCTCTAAGCCTCAACTCTCGGCTTTTTATTTCTGTGTTTATACTCTCTCCATCTGAGAATGCATCAGTTCTCAAAGCTTTAACTATCTGCTAATGCAAAGAAACCTAAAAGGTAAATTAGATATTTTTATTGCTACCAGAAAATATCTTTCAATAACTTTATGTTACAAAAAAATAAAATTTAGGCCGGGCGCTGTGGCTCACACCTGTAATCCCAGCACTTTGGGAGGCCGAGGCGAGTGGATCACTTGAGGCCAGAAGTTTTTGACCAGCCTGGCCAACATGGCGAAATCCCATCTCTACTAAAAATACAAATATTAGCCAGCATGGCGGTGCACACCTGTAGTCCCAGCTACTCAGGAGACTGAGGCAGAAGAATCGCTTGAATCCAGAAGAGATGGAGGTTGCAGTGAGCCAAGATGGCACCACTGCACTCCAGCCTGGGTGATAGAGTGAGCCTCCATCTCAAAAAAAAAAAAAAAGAAAAGAAAAAAGAAATAAACAAAATGTAATGTTCTTTAGATGCTTTTCAAAGTCATCCATGATCTGGCTTCTGCCTTCCTCTCTAGCTTCATTCTGTGCCATGTCCCTTGCTCTGTAAGCTCCAGTCACCTTGGCCTTCTTTCTGTTCTAGAGCACAACAAGATCTCTTTCACACCCAATACTTTTTGTTCCCTCTTCCTGGAATGCTCTTGTTTCTACTTTTCCTGGCTGTTCCCTTCTCATCTATCAGTTATCAGGTGAAATAGCACTTTCTCCCAGGCTTTCTTTGACCACCTAATGTAAACAGCACTTTCTCCCAGGCTTTCTTTGACCATTTTACCTAATGTAAAGTAGCCCTCCCTTCATAGAACTGACCATGATTCTATTATTATAGGATTCTATGATTATACATAAACACTTTCCTAGTTTGTCTCTCTCCCTCTTGACTACAAGCATCTTGAGGGAAAGTGCCACGTCTGTCTTATTTGCATTCTAACTAGCCCCAGTGTATAGCATAGTGCCTGACAGAATAGGTGCTCATTAAATGTTTGATGAATGGATAATTCAAAGTTGCAATTGTTCAACTTTGACCTGATTTTTTCCAGAGTTCCTGTCTCATATCCTAGTTCCCTATTGGTCCTTTACATTTGGATGTATCCTCCCTAACGTGCTATATCCCAAAATTATCTCATCTCACAAAACTGCCCTCCTCTCCTAATGATAATTTTATGTCTATGTTTTAATAACCTCACCCAGGCTTGAAATTCAGAAGTTATCTTTAACTCTTTAACTCCTTCCTCTCCATCCCCTCCTTCCCATGAAAACCAACCTTTTTTTTTTTTTTTTTTTTTTTTTTTTCAGACATAGTCTCACCTCTATCACCCAGGGTTGGAGTGCAATGCAACAATCCGTCGGCTCACTGCAACCGTCCGCTTCCTGGGTTCAAGAGATTCTCCTGCCTCAGCCTCCAAGTAGCTGGGACTAACCAGGCCATGTGCAACCACCCGTTCAGCTAATTTTTTTTTGTATTTTTAGTAGAGATGGGGTTTCACCATGTTGGCCAGGCTGGTCCTGAACTCTTGACCTCAAGTGATCTGCCAACCTTGGCCTCCCAAAGTGCTGGGATTATAGGCATGAGCCACTGCACCCGGCCCCACCAAAACCTTTAATCTTTCTGCTGGGATATCACTTGATGATATCCTTTTCTTCACATCCACGGTCACCACTCTGGTTCAGCCTGTTACTACCTATAGTCTAGTTCAGTGAGTGATCTCCAAAGTTTTTTATCCTGTACCCCACTCAGATTTGTAATAAAATGAATACTCATCCTCAATATTCGTATTTATATATTGGATGCATGTAATCCAATGATAATATGCTTCCATTCCTTATTCTACTCCCTCTACTTTAGTAATTCAGATGTATTTTATAGTTCCTCAAATATATCAAGAATGTTATACCTCTGTACCTTTGCAAGTGTTCTTTGTCCCTAAAAAAATCCCCATTTTAACTCTCTATTCTATAGGATTCTGTTTAAAGTATCACCTTCTCTGTGAGACTTTTTCTGAGCTCCCATCACATACATACCAGTACCACCACAAGCACCAGCAGCACCACCACCACCTTGAAGTATATTTGTCTATTTGTTTAGACATCTATATGCAAGTAGAACACTAAATTATAGATATCTGCTTATGTTTATTTCTCCCTCTGAACCAAAAGTCTCCAAACACAGACAACTAGCAGTAAAAATGTTTGAGTATTCATCCCCCACATAAAGATATGATTGTTACTGTATCATATTACTGTATGTTATATACTACTAGATTATATTTATTACACTGTATTTACATTCCTATAATATATACATTATAAATTATGAAAACTAAAATTGCAAAAGTATGAATTGAAACAAAGATGAATAGTAACTGAAGTTCTAATCCTCTTTCCCTCCCACTATATTGTTTTGAACACACCTTTGAGGCTTTGAGGTGTTCACATTCTTTTTTGTTGTTGTTTTGTTTTTTGTTTTGTTTTGTTTTTTAAGAGATGGGGTCTTACTCTCTGTCACCCAGGCTGCAGAGTGCAGTAGTGTGATCATGGCTCACTGCAGCCTCAATCTCCTGGGTTCAAGCAATCCTCCCCCTTCAGCCTCCCAAGTAGCTGGGACTACAAGCACGTGCCACCAAGCCCAGCCACACTCCTTTTTGGAGGCGTGTGGTCTATTCTATACCATTGTAATAACTTCCAACTCACAGTAATCTCTCCCTCTGATAGATCCCTACGGCACTTGATTGGCATTTTTGGTAGTTCTTATACAACTATCTAATTTGAAATTAACAAAAAACTTTAATGATTACTTTTATTTGACAATATTTACTGAGTGCCTATAATATACCAAAAACTTTTCTGGGCTCTGGGGTTACAGCAATGAACAAGACAGACAGGGCCCCTGTTTTTATGAAGCTTACATGCTGGGATGGGGAGAGATAGAGATCAAGATAATTGAATCATATGATTGTAAGCGGTGTGAAGATCTATAGTCTTATAGTGAGAAAATAACAAGCTTTCAAATTAGGCAGATCTGGATTCGAATCTACAGTTTACCACATATAAGGTCTGTGATTTAGGCAATAATTTAATCACTCTGATTTTGTTTTCTCATCTGTAAAATAAGATTAATAATTATCCTCTCAAAAGGGTGATTGTGAGAATTAATAAGATAATGTATAAAGTTTCTAGAATAAGTGTCTAGCTAGTAATATTTTATGTGTATTTTGTAAAATCTTCATAACTAAAACAGCATAGATTATATTATATCTCATTTAAAGGAATTTACATTAATACTAGAAATAGGATATGGAAATTCTCTTTTCAGTTCACCTTAATTAGATAAATTTGAGAGCAGATTTGAATGTGAGGAATATACTTTGGAAAATATTAAGGAAGGAATGTTTGGAGCTAGCTGTCTGCCTAAGATAAGAAAAATAATTGCCTTTGACAGTT
Organism: Rhinopithecus bieti; assembly: GCF_001698545.2. Taxonomy (NCBI): domain Eukaryota; kingdom Metazoa; phylum Chordata; class Mammalia; order Primates; family Cercopithecidae; genus Rhinopithecus; species Rhinopithecus bieti. Next base: position 60,467 of record NW_016820224.1, on the reverse strand, counting down.
TATTTACCTGACAACTTTCCTAGAAGCTGAAGTTTTGGCAATTCATCTTTACTGAATATTAGTTGCCTCTGAGGCAGCCTCGAGCTCCACAGATTACAACAGGCTGGAGAGAAGCAAATATAAAAGAAGAACAAATGGAACCCCAAATTGTCTTTTATGTTCAATCCCCTACCTTCATATATAAAATGGCCTAACCCTACAGTGTTAAGATATTCATCATTTGCTTCCCAGGTTTTCATTTGAAAGATATAGCAAAGCCTAGCACAGCCTCTCTTCTCAGACTGAACGCAGAGATAGATAAAGCCTAACTACCAACAGCAAAGACAGTAAAAAGCTATACTACCCAAGTTTAATTAAGCAAGTAGTGGTGACTGAGGCAGAGGAGTTGTAAGGTTCAATGTGACTTCTGAGAATACACTAGTACTTGATGAAGAGTCATAATTATTGTGAATATGCACATTTAGGTGACAAAAACAATTTAAGGGGCATATGTTGCTATCTGTTTAAAATCTTACTCGTAGCTAATATTTCATTTGATTATAGCTATGTAATTTTTATTAAAACATTTTATTTTCTAATAGTAATTGAATCAGCATTGATATGCTCATCTTATTACATTAGGAATTAATGTCTTTTGTGTGTTTTATAAAACACCTGTACAACAAATTCACTGTTGCTTTTCTCTCACTCCGCTTCCTAATGGTTTTCCAAAAGCCTGAGACTCAACGAAAATAAAACTGCAATGCTGAGTTAACCAAGATTTTCTGAATTGTATATGTCTTTTCTGATGATTTGTATATTTTAAATTCTGGCCTCTCAACACTTTTCCATAAGGAAATAACTAATTAAAATCCACACCGGCCAAAGAGCTCTTTAAACTTTTAATATTCATAAGCCTTAACCTTCACGGCTAATGTCATGTCACCTAGGTAACTATGCATTAAACTTCATAAATATTAGACCAGCCTTTTGAAGCTCAGTTTCTCTCAGGTCTATTATGAGTCATCAACACCAGAAAATAGAAACGAGTAACTGAAAACTGCCCTTTGGTACTCCAAGAATGATGACTTACTGGTAACTCATATAATGTTGGAAGAAAATTACCAATACAGTCAGCAATTCATTTTCACTGCTAGGGTAACAAGGTTCACCCAAAGCATCAAACAACAAATGGAAGGTCTACCTTTCTTTTTATTCATGAATGCAAAAGAATCACCTTAAGTTCAAATATAGCAAAGGAATACTTTAGTTATGGTGCAGAGCTGAAAGAGAGTGCACCTCATGCACAATCATTTCATTTGAAGGCCGAGTTGATGTATTTTGACCACGTCCCAACAGTATACTTGAAATGAATCATGGTTTTATGTGACAGGAACTGATAATACAGGAAAGTAATTAGTTAACCAGGAATTAAAGGAGCGAAAATAGACCATTAGCAATTTTATTTTCAGTCTCACTATGGAAGTGAGTTTTGACTCTCTGCACTTACTAATGTTAAACTTTATTAGTCATTTGAATATGTCATTAAACATTCCTACTTAAATGTTTGGTATTCATTAAATTTATTAACATGATGCTTTCCTTTCCAACTGCTCTATTCCAGCCTCTTATTTTAACTCTCTTGGATAGTTACACTAGCCTCCTGACTGATCTCCATGCTTCTAGTTCCTCATATATCCAACCCAAAGTCACCATTGCCATCACGATATTCATAATAGCAACTGCTATCATTGAATGAGTACATATGATGTGCCAGTATATAGCGAGGCATTTTAATTTAATGCTCACAGCAACTCTATAAGGTCAGTACTAATATTGCAGAAAAAAAACAGGTTATTGTCACACGACCGGGAAAAATTAGGTACGCAGACACTTTAAAGGGTGAGGGGAAACGGAATTTACTAGGCGAAAAGGAAGAAAACTCTCAGCAAAGCAAGAGGGGTTCCTGTTAACAGGCCCCCATCTCACCAACCGAATCCCAGGTACCACAAAGGAACAGGAGAAGCCAGACTCCTGCCCCCCTGCAAACTGCACGAACTTCCCATGACTCCACCCTGTTCTCCCAGTGCCCAGGCAGATAGACGAGATTCTCCGGGGATCCTCCCCCTTATCTTCCTCCTGCATCTATCACTAATGTCATCCCCTTTTTACAGATGAGGCTGAGGTGAGGTTAAATAATTCATTCAAGGTGAAATAACTAGAAAACAATAGATCTCAATTAAGTTTTGCCTGCTCTAACTTTAAAACATACACAGAGTCCTCCACTTCTGTCTATGTTCCCTACAAATTCAGCACATATCAGGCAGAACCAACTTTAAAAAAATCTAAATCATGTCATGTTAAATCCTACTTAAAATTTCCTCTAATGGCTTCCTGATATGATTAGAATAAAAAACAAAATCCTTACCCTGGTCTACAAAGACATGGTAATCAGACTCCTACCTTCCTCTAGATCCTCATCTCTTGCATGCATATCTGCCCTTCAGTCTCTTCAGTCCTGCCACATCAGCCTTCTGTCTGTTTCTAAAACACATCAAGCTCATTCCCACATAAGGCCTTTAAATCAGCTATTCCCTTTTATTGGAAGTCTTTGCCTCAGATATTCACCTCACTAATTCCATCTTCTGCACAGCACTTACCAACATCTAAAACTATCTGTAAAATGTATTTTGTTGTTGTCGTTACTGTCCCCTGTCTCTCCTTTGCCCTGCTAAAGAGTAAGCACCATGAGAGCAGGGGACTTGCCAACATTCATCACTACTATGGCCCAAGTGACTAGAACAGTTCCTGGAATGTAGGAGCTCAATCACTTATCAAACCCAATTTTGTCAGACTTCAGAGCACTTAGCTCTTAACCACAATGATAACTTCTTGTTTTGGGTTTTTTTTTTTTTTTTTTTTTTTTTTTTGAGATGGAGTTTCACTCTTATCACCCAGGCTGGAGTGCAATGGCGTGATCTCTGCAACCTCCACCTCTCAGGTTCAAGCGATTCTCCTGCCTCAGCCTCCCAAGTAGCTGGGATTACAGGCATGCGCCACCACGCCTGGCTAATTTTTGTATTTTTAGTAGAGACAGGATTTTACCCTGTTGGCCAAACTGGTCTCGAACTCCTGACCTGAGGTGATCCACCTGCCTCTGCCTCCCAAAGTGCTAGGATTGCAGATGTGAGCCACCATGCCCGGCCCACAATGCTAACTTCTTAAAGGATAGATTTGTTCACCTTACTTCTTTCTTCAAAAATCACCAATATTGCCATTTTCTACAAAATAAAGTTCCCAGTTGCTCAGTGTTGCTTTCAGGGGCCTTCACATCTAGCCTGTCTTTCCATCTGACCTCCACCTGCACCTCACCTCATGTGTTATGACTGAAACACAGCAAAGGATCTGAATACTCCCCATACTTCATATTCTGCACTTCCCTTCACTGCGACCTCCCCTGACCAACCATTTCTTCCTACAAAATATGACATACATCCTTCACAGCCAATCTCAAACCACACTTCTTATCCAGAACCTTCCTAACCCTGAAACTGCCTTTGCAAAAATTGTATCAGTAAGAAAATTCTAACAATAAGCTGAGCTACTCTGCCTTTCCTATCTTGCCTTTCCCTTAGTTATTCCTGGGCTATTGGGCCAAGCTAACTTTAGAAGACATAGACATTTAGGCTATTATTTAAATGATAACAGTCCTTGCCCAAAAGTCAACCACCTTTGTAAAGCTAACAGGAGGCCATCAGGCTGAGGGGAGGCGGGGCACCTGAGTCCTGCTAGGGTGCAGACACAAAGGACTGTCAGCCATTATTCTAGAAGTTATAAGATCTGCAACATCCCCAATTTCTCCTGCAAATAGCACCACTACTGTAGATTGACCTTTTGGGATATCTCTTCAGTTTTTTTGCATGTCTGACATCCATGGCTCCACTGGGACCCACCAACCCCACTCCTGTGGCCCCACCCAGAAGGGATTCAGCCCACTAGAGGACAGCTTCAACCCCCTACGATTTCATCTTGGCCCTACCCAATCAGCAGCAAGCACCTGTTAGCTGGCCTTCCCCACCCCTTCCCCCAAACTGCCTTTGCAAAACTCCCAAACTAGGAGCTCCCAACCAGATGATTTGAGTAGGAACTCCATCTCTCACCTGAGGTGGCCGGCCTCATGTCTATTAAACTCTTTCTCTACTACAGTGCCATAGTCTTTAGGCAGCACGCAGGAAGAACCCCTTGGGCAGTTACAACTCCATCACACATAATTAATTTCTCCCTCTATGATTTCCCCCATGGTACTGTGTAGATCTTAAAACATTCACAACAATGTGCCTCGTAATAAAGTTAACTGTCTGTCTCTTCCTCCAGATTGTTACCACTGTTATCTTATTTTCTGTCATTTTTTTAAAAATGTAGGATCTAGCACATAATGTTTACTCAAATATTGAACTGAACTAAACATTTGTGGGCTCTCACATCCCTTTCACCACTCATGTATGCTGTTTCTAGCATATTACATTTTTCCCCTTGCTTCTTAATTGCTTTATTTGACTTGGGTATGTTATTTTTCCCCCAACTAGATTTTAAGGTAGTGAAGACTTCTGTTTCTTTAAGGTTATTCCTTGTCCTTTCTCTTGTCAACAATACCCCTCTACCCTGTGGTACCCCATTACTGCTCCTTCACATTTAACCTGTTGCTGAACATGTAGGGGAGTATATTCTATATAACAATGAGTGAAGTATAACTGACTACACAAATAAATAAATGGATTAAAAGAAGAGTTCCACTAGGTTTAGTATGATAAGTTTAAAAAAATAGCATCAAAGTAGTCCAACTAGTTTTTCCCTTTCTGTGTTTCATGTGGAACAATGGTTAATTGGAGAGGCGGGGTATGATAGTAGCCCCGGGCTACTGGCCAGAGGCAGGAACAGGAGATCAGAGTCTTTCCCTCATGATTTCTGGCAGATTTGCAGGGAGGTTTAAGAGCAAAGATTAGATCAAGCTGACAAAGCAGGGTCAGGGTATTATTTGCATTCTCCTCCCTCCATACTTCCAACTCCCCCAAGACAGACATGAACAGCTTTGGGATGGGTAAATGCATAAATTGATTTTCCCTAGCATTATTATTTGAAGAAGCCATGGAAGTCTTGAAAATAGCTACTTCTCAAGAGTAATCATTTGTGGAGAAAATAATGAAAATCGATTATGTTTATGAATTTTATGTGTATCCCTAGAAGGAAAGATGGCTATCTAAATATTAGTGGACTGGTAAACAGTGGCTAATTAAGAGGTTGCAATGACCATGTTTAGTTGTTTTTTAAACATAAAATTTAGTCTGGACAAGCATCATTATTTAAGACATCTCATTTTTGCCCAAAATGGCTTATGGCCCAGTCTGGATGAGTCAGACCAAACAAATGTCTCCTGTGTATTTCCAGAGTAAACATTTCCCAGAGGCAGAACTCTGCCCTCAGCCTTGCCTATTAACACAGAAGACTGCTTGAGCTTTTCCATACACATAAGGAAGAGGAAGAAAAGGCTGAGGAGGAGGGAGAGAAATACAAGACAAAGTTTCTTAATTAATAAACTAAACATCGACCCTCTTGAGGAAAATCAGTAGGTTTGACTGTTTTTGTGTTTGGTGAATTGTATATCTATTTACCATGGAAAGACCTCCTCTGCCATAGGCAAAAAACAGAACAGCAACAACAAAAGAAACCCAAAAATCAAACACCAGGAATTGGACAAGTGACTCAGCCTCTGAAGACAACCTAGAACAACCATCAGACTCTAGTTAGGTAACTCTTTGGCAAATAAAAAATAAAAATAAAAACAAAACCACCAAGATGCCTAAGTATGTGCAGTAGCATTTCCAGGTGAACTTTTCTTGATCCAGACTGCAAAGAAGAGGAAGCAAAAGAGTGATGAATAATGGACAACGAAGCAGGTCAATTCTATGGTAGCTAAAGAAAGGGATTTTTACCCTTAGAATCAAAACAGTCTCTTGATGACTTAGTATAATTATGCTATCAGCCAGCAAACACAGGGAATATTTTTGATTGGAGCAGGTCCTTAATATACCAGAAAACCATCAAATAAGGAACTGTTAACAGTCCAGTAAAGAACAGCAGCGTTTGAAAAGGTCTGTCTTTTAGGTTTTAAAATAAAATTCCCAGTCCCGGTGTGGTAGTTCACACCTGTAATCCCAGCACTTTGGGAGGCCAAGTGGGGTGGATCACTTGAGGCCAGGAGTTTGAGACCAGCCTGGCCAACACGGCGAAACCCCTTCTCTACTAAGAATGAAACCACCTTTGCAAACATTGTAACTGAGGAAATTATGACGGTGAAAGAGATCATACCTAATCAACTCCATCTTGCTTCTAACCTTTAAGCTGTCCTTGTTCATCCCTGTGCAAAGGCTGAATTAACTTTGAGAAATAATTCAGTGATGGTTTGACTCTGAAACAAAATAGATAGTAGTCCTTTCCCAAAAAGACCCCCTTCTCACCTGGGGACCAGTCTGCCTTTGCAGGGGTAACAAATTAGCTACAAGGTTGGAAATTAAGGTTAAGGAGTCAGCCTCTGACTGCAAGAGTCTGAATCTCCCCAAATGGCTCCTGGGGATAACATCACTTATTTTTGTTTTGTTTTGTTTTTTATTATACTTTAAGTTCTAGGGTACATGTGCATAACGTGCAGGTTTGTTACATATATATACTTGTGCCATGTTGGTGTGCTGCATCCATCAACTCGTCAGCACCCATCAACTCGTCAGCACTGGGAGTTACAACATCACTTTTGTAAAACCTAAGATCAGTGCTCGAGAGATTTTGCAGACTCTGCACTGGATGGATCAGCTGACACCACCCAGACTGGTAATCTGGCTGAACCAGCTCTGCCATCCCACCCAGGAACAGATGACAGCAAGAAAACCTCACTTCGACGCCCTGTGATTCCATCTTCCAACCTGACTAATCAGCACTTACGACTTCCCTGGCCCCTATCCACCAAATTATCTTTAAAAACTCTAATCTCCGAATGTTTGGGGAGACAGATTTGAGTAATAATAAAACTCCTTTCTCCCACACGGCCGGCTCTGCGTGAATTACTCTTTCTCCATTGCAATTCCGCTGTCTTGATAAATTGGCTCTGTCTAGGCAGCGGGCAAGGTTAACCCATTGCGCGGTTACAAAAAAATAATAATAATAATTAGCCAGACATGGTGGCGCACGCCTGTAATCCCAGATATTAGGGAGGCTGAGGCACAAGAATCCTTTGAACTCAGGAGGCGGAGCTTGCAGTGAGCTGAGATTGTGCCACTGCACTTCAGCCCTGGCGACTGAGCGATACTCTGTCTCAAAACAAAACAAAACACACACACACAAAAATTCCTCTTACTAATGAAATCACTTTATGCAAGTGGGCTGCCATCTATTCTGTTTTTCATACAATGGGATTTCTTTTTAAAAAAATTCTTACATGTTTTACTTCAACTCTAGATATATGATAGTTTAACATAATAAACTCCTGTAATCTGTAACTGACAACTAAATACACAATCTAATACCCCACTCCTTGAGGTATTTTTTTATTGTCATGCTATGAATATTGCCTTATTTACCTATAATATCTTCCTCTGTGTGATAGAAAAGTTACTTTTTGTATATAACAGAAAATCCTCTTTAAAGCCAATAAACTGAAACTGTGGCTGATAAGAAGATGTTAAGCCCAATGAATTATAATGAGTCAGGAATGGTATAAGCCACTTGAACAAACTGATGTCAGGACCATTTAGGGAGAGAAGAGACACATACAAACACCCTCTCAGAGAGAAATGTTGTGGAAGAATTAGTTATACTTGTAAGTTACAAAGTTAATTATATTAATAAGCAGATTGAAATCCCTCAAACTCAGACTTTTTTTGGAACCATGTCAAATAATATATTTAAAGATATGAAGGCTGCACATTTAATCTATTTGATTCTTGAAATTTCTGAAATCTGATAAAGAAAGGCACTTGCTGTCAGACCAAGAAAGTAGAAGTTAAGGAACATAAGGTTTAGAGCAATATTATTCGAAGTGCAGTAGGTGGACCATGTACCATCAGAATTACTCAAAATATGTAATACAAAGACTGATTCCAAGTTTCACTACTTCAGATATTCCAAAGTACATTTGAAATCTCTCCTTAGAACATGCTCCCCTCCCCAGATTATTCTATGGTCATTAACATTTGAGAAATGCTAATTAAGGTATTTATTCTGGGTTACTTTTGCTTATTCCTTTGATGCTCTAACAAATCTTTCTAACCTCTATGTGAAAGGTTACTACTATGCTAAATTTATGCATTGCCCTATTCCCAAATGACACCAAGATACAAAGCTTTAATAGGGTTAAGAAATAGCCCCACTTTCTGGGAGCTTGTTTGGAGATTCTAGCAGAGGAGCTTGTTTGGAGATTCTAGCAGAGGAGCACAGCTACTCATATATCCTTGACCAAAGAATGGTCCTTTTCTATCAGGGAAGATCCTCTGACTGAATGTGCAGCTTCGAGTGGGATGTACATGGAGAGGTGAGGGAGGAAGCAGACACCTGCCTAGCCAGTCAAATCAGCCAAAGGCACCCTGGTGATCAATGGGGTGAGAGACGTCACAGTCATATAGCTCTTACATTCACCCCCACTTTCTGGAAAGGGACTTTGTGTTTTCTGCAAATCCAAATCTCCCCTGCCCACATTTATTTATGTAAAGGCCAAGTCGAGGCCTTTTGGATATTTTAATCAAAAAGTTTTATCGAAACATAAGTTGGTAAAGTATTAGTGTTTTAAGCAACAACTTCCTACAGGGCAAAGAGTGTTTATCTGAACCAGGAACATGTGGGAATTTTTTTTTTTAAATCTTTTTAATGATGATGACTATTAGCAAAAATGGAAAAGTGCAGTTTAATATTTACTCAGTAGAATGTAAGAAACTCTCAGTGAATGTTTATTTAAACAACACACACCAAACCAGTTAACAATTTTTGCTGAGCATGTAAAAAAACTGCTATGTCTTCTAATTTAGACATTGCATTCAATTGCAGAAGGTTCACAAAGTAGTGGTTTACAATAAGCTCCAAAACTTTCTGTGTCTTTCTGGTGAACTTAATTATCACAGTGTCTTTTAAACCCCATATGGGCAATTTCTATTGATTATAATGCTGCCTACTGCTGAGAGCAAAACTGATCCAGTGCACACTCCAAAGTGGATAATCCCTGCCAGCAGGTCACTTGTGCCTCCCGAGATTTGCTTTTAACATCATTAATGATGATGACGAAGGTGGTGATCATAATAATAATAATAATCCTTAATGCTTACTCAACACATTCTATTAAGATAGTTGGAAAATTAAATAGGGCTAACGTAATGTCATTTCCTTGACAGTGAAAACATAGGGTAGAATATTCCAACGGCCTAATTACATTTTGATGGTAATTTGAGATTTTTTTCAGAAACTAGATCCTAAAGACATCCTTGAATTAAAAAGAAACTCAAAACATCTTTAATAAACAACTACAAGACAACTACAGATTTTCTACAAAGTTACATCCTCTACCGTATAAGACTTTGCTTTCTATTTTCCATAACATGTCAAAATAATTCCCAAAGGGTATATACGTAGCAGCTGGCTTTGCTTAATAAAGAAGGAAAATAACCTCATAGTTCTCCAGTAAGTTTTTGCAAAATACACCTCCTTAAAACTCTAAGTCAATAGAAGAAATATACCCAAAAAAGTAGCTCCACCAATTACCAAATTTGCTAATGTATTATCATACTATTATTAGCTTCAAGAGTGAAGACAGTAGCTTTCATTTCATTAATATGGTGACCAAATGTATTTTCTGAAATTCCAATCATATTTGGACCCCAAGTTGAATTAAATTTCTTTTTAATAAAATAAATATAAAACCTAAATCTATCTGGTATTCTTTATATAATTTTTGTCTTTCTGTGTGATTATTTGGTAAAGGTCCACTTGCGTCATCATTTTAAAATGTCCTTTGGTAATGAAGCTATAGTTATTCTTTCATTCTTATTTCCTTGGAAGATTAAAATGAAGAGGCTGGAAAATCTTACCTTTATGGTTCTTCCTATGAGTCTATGATTGTTGCATACCCATTGAAGAACAGCTTAACTGTCTACATAGATTAGAAGGAAAATGCAGGCTGAGAATAAGTATCTCTCATTTGAATGCAGATCTTTCTGGTGCACTGGCACCAAATTATAAAGCTGCTTCTTATGAAGCAAAATTTATTATAAGGTACTTTCAATTGTGTAGACCCGAAAGATAGTTGTTTTCTAGTGACCAAAAGGACTAACTATAAGGCAGGATAATTACAGAAGGAGAAACTCACCAAAACCAGTGAAAATGTTTATGCCATCAATATCTCTATAATTCCAAAAACTGTTATTTAGAACTACCATTGTGTTAGTTTATTCAGGTTACCATAACAAAATATCAAACCCCGAATAGCTCAAATAGCAGAAATATATTTCTCACAGTTCTGGAGGTTGGGAAACCCAGTATCAAGGTGCTGGCAAGGTAGATTTCATTCTGAGTACTCTTCCCTTGACTTGACTCTTCCCCTGACTTCACCATCTTGCTGTGTGCTCACATGACCTCCTCTTTGTGAGCTAGAGGGAGAAGGAGTAAGCTATCTGGTGTCTCTTCTTATTAGGGCAGTCTTAGTCCATCTAGGCTATTACAACAAAATACCTTACAGTGGGTAATTCATAAAAGACAGAAATTTATTTCTCCCAGTTCTGGAGGCTAGGAAGTCCAAGATCAAGGCCCCAGATTTCATGTCAACTGAGGGCCTGTTCTTCATACAGAGCACTTTATATGTGTCCTCATGTGGCAGAAAGGCAAGGCAGCTCTCTGGCGCCCCTCCCCCCCCCCCCCCCCGTTTTTTTTTTTTTTGACGGAGCTTCCCTCTATCTACCTGCCTCAGCCTCCCAAAGTGCTGGGATTACAGGCGTGAGCCACTGCGCCCGGCCTCCGGTGCCTCTTTTTATAAGGGCATTAATCATATTCAGGAGAGTGGAGCTCTAATGACCTAATCGCCTACTAAAGGGCCCACCTTGTAATACCATCAGCTTGATGATTAGGTTTTAGCATGAATGGAAAACACAAACATTCAGATCATAGCAGGCACTAATTCCATCATGAGAGCCCACCCTCATGACCTTAGGTTACCTTAAATTACCTACCCAAATACCATCAAGGGGGACGGAGGGGGGTGTGGGTGTGATTAGGATTTTAACATATGCATTGGGGAAGGGACACAAACATTCAGTCCATAACAATCATGTTGCCTGCCACCACAAACTTTTGGCATCTTTACTGAGAGACACAGGTTTAAACGCCATAGATTGATATACATTGAATGCAAAACATAGTAAGAGTTGAACCACGTAAGTATTCAATTTAAGTAATTCCTTTCTACTTGTGATAACAAAAAGGACTACTCCACTCCAACCCTCTAGCAACAGCCTTGGTGTTTGCCTGAACTGTCTATTTAAATACCCCAATTATTTAATTCACCTTGTCAATTTATGCAATCACATGGCAATTATTTTAGTGAAACACAACTTGACTAAGAAAATATCTTTTCCAAGTTGGCTTCAGTGTACAAAGACTTCCATTCATAAAAAGAAAACACAGTGTTCAAGAGGCCTCTTTTGTCACCGCCTATGAATCACTCTACCCAGGTGGGAATGTGACGTTCTCAAATTAACCAAAGGTTGGGGTTCAGCAATATATTGCGAAAACGGCAACCTAAGGCACAATTTCTACCTTGTTCATCATCCCAGTGCACCCATTTTCTCACTTTCAGAAGCTACTAACTCGCAGAAGACTGGACACATAATTTATTCAATAAATACTCCACAAATCTCCAATTTCAAAGAGCAAAATCCAACTTTAAGATAGTATCATTAGAGATCTGATTTTCTTAATTCTAACTGTAATTCACACAATTTGAGATTTTGGTCATCTAAATACATATTTACTGTTTGTGTTTAAGAAGCCACGCTCTCTGCTGCCTGGAATGTTTTGTATGATTTCGGCTCAGAAATCTTTTTTACATTCTTGAATGGTCAGTTCCATAATCTCTGCCTCCAGTGGTCTCCCAAAACTTCTGTAATAAAACAAAACGGGTCCGGGAATGGTGGCTAATGCCTGCAATCCCTGGGAGGCCGAGGCGGGCGGATTACCTGAGGTCAGGAGTTCGAGACCAGCCTGACCAACATGGAGAAATCCCGTCTCTACTAAAAATACAAAATTAGCTGGGCATGGTGGTGCATGCCTGTAATCCCAGCTACTCGGGAGGCTGAGGCAGGAGAATCACTTGAACCCAGGGGGCGGAGGTTGCAGTGAGCCAAGATTGCACAATTGCACTCCAGCCTGAGTGACAGAGTGAGACCCTGTTTCAAAATAAATACATACATACATACATACATAAACAAACAGAATGGATTTTTTTCCCTCTTTTCAGTTATTTCAACACCTGAGGTGGTTACCAGCAGATCCTTTCACTACTCACACAATATTATAAATTCACATATATTCAATGATTCTAATTTTCAAGCATTTCTTCAAAGGAATACTGAGGATACTTTCAGATAAGCATATTTCAAATTAATTCATGCCTACTAATTCTGAGATTTGAGTTGAAGTTTCTTAGTTCTGTATTACTTCATGAATATGACAATCATAATCAGTTTCTGCACACAAAGTATGGGCAATTTAGAGGTCTAAAATTAGTGTGAGCAAATTATTTAAATGAATGCCGCATAAGAGAGAGATTAATCAGGTCACACAAATGGCTGGAGCATCCCAAATCTGAGTTCTCACTTATTTTCTTCTACCCTAGCAATCTAACCAAAGGTAGCAAAGATTTTATTTTGTGAGCTTATAGAAAGTACAGCATTTTGTAATTTTTTTAACCCATAATGATTGGGCATCCATAGTGGAATTTAAGCATTTTTGTCCTTTTTTTATTGAAAATTTTTCAAAAGGACTGTCTGTTAAGTTTAACACACATACAATGGACAATAAATAAATATTGTTGATAAATAAGCACATGAACTAGCTGACTTTACCCTTATTAGATGTCATTTTAGTCCAGCAAAACTGAGGCAGTTTTCAAGTTTGCCATTTAGTTTCAGCTATTTTTTACAAAAGGGAAAACTTATGAAAATGTTTACGTTTCCTAAAAATATAACAAAAAACATCTAAACACAACCCCATAAACATATATGTTATTTATGTATAATTTCTATTTTCATTTTGTTTAATACTATATTATACAACGGAATTGCCTTTGTTGACAAAGTTGACTAACTGAATTTTGAATGGGTGTTAGCTTCTGACTTAGTAACATTTTCACATTTAAACTTTCAAAAAACATCTTCTTATAATGTCTAGAATAACTAAAAAAAATTATAAAATGAATTTTTGAGTTGTAAACCCAATAGCGTGTAGTACTCATATTTTGGATACTTATTTGTTGAATTAATCAAGGAGCTTTCCTCTTCCACATTCCAAGGAAAATTGCTAGTACTTTGTGGGGAAAATGGTTATAGCTCATATTCTCTGCTGTTACACAAACTACTAAATCTATATAAGGTTATGACTACATCTTAGGCAAGAAAATATAGATCTTTCCATCGTTTCCATAAGGAAAGCCAAGATCTGATGAGGCAGTGGACAAATTGTATGCCAGAACACTTGTAGATGAACTATAAAAAGAAAATTTCAGGATCTAATTTGGCAGATCACCTAGTAGGCATTGGAGGATGGGAGGCATGCTGATTTCCAACACTAGCTAGGGTTAGAGAGCCTGTTCCTATGTAGCAAATCTCCAAGCCTCAGCACTAGGGTATCTTCCACCTCCCTTTTTAAAAAATATGCCATGACTGAAGCCAATAAGACACTCGGAGAATCTAGAAATAAATGTTACATTATTAATGCATTTGGTATTATTATACAGATTTGAGATAAAACAAAAAGTGAGTCAGAATTTAATATAGGGTATTTACATAAGAGAGCTATATTTGTGAGCAAGCACATTGTCACCACATTCTGCATTTAGCTTTCTGGTGCCTAAGACACATTTAAGATCATGAATGGGCTTCTCCTCTGGAAAATCATTTTAAAGGTCTTTCATCTTTATCAGGTAGCATTATTTCCACCTTTATAACATGGCTTGTATGAACACCAGATGACATATGCTACTCAAATAGGCTTTAGATATTTGGAATCTAGACAAATAGGAGCTTGATTACTCCTTGGTGGTTTTTAATTTCGTGCAACCAATTTTGTGTGCCTTTCCAGAACAATTCTTGCCTGCTTCCTTTTTTTTTTGGTTTTCCTTCTTTTCCTTTCCATTTTTTGCCCTCTACCTTTCTTCTTATAGCAAGTAAAAGACTCAATTAAAGGAAGAGAATAGTGAGAGAAAGACCATTTTTGTCCAATTTCAACCTCTGGACTCAGGTATACTTCCCTATGACCAACTACTTTAGCACTAATTAATGCTTTACCTTCTTGGTAATTGAGATAAAAACTGATGACAGTTTTTATCTCAACAAAATGTCATCAGCTCCTCCATGAGATAAACTGTAGTATGAACTTCTCAGCTACTATTAGCTTAGAGAAGGAGAGACTGTATCCCCCAAACGGACTCTTGCATATACAAAACTAAACAGCATAGAAATATCTTGTGTTTAGTTTTAATATTTATGGAATACCAAAGTATTCCTTCCTTTCTTAGAGCTACCTTGTTATTAACATTCTTCTCCACTATCTCCAGGTGACTGATTGTATGTCACTTTTTTATGGCATAATCCCCTTTTGATGGCTAATTTTATGTGTCAATATGACTGCACCAAAAGGTGCTCAGATTAAAAATTATTTCTGAGAGTGTCTTTGTGAGGGTTTTCTGGATGAGATTAGTATTTGGATCATGGACTCAGTAAGGTGTACTGCTCTCTCCAATGTAGGTGGGTGTCATCAAATCCATTGGGGGCCTGAATAGAACACGAAAGCAGAAGAACGGGGAATTCTCCCCCTTTGTGCGTCCTGCCTACCTACTTGAGCTGAAACATAGGTCTTTCCCTGCCCTTAGAGTAGGATTTACACCATCAGCTCTTCTGATTCTAAGACTTTCAGAGTCAGTGTGGAATTACAGCATAGGCTTTCCTGCTGCCCAGATTGCAGACGGCAGATCATGGGACTTCTCAGCCTCAGCCTCCACAATCACAAGTCAATTCCTCTTAATGAATCTCTTTCTACTTATATATCCTACTGCTTCTGTTTCTCTAGAGAAACTTGATTAATACACCCCTCCCAGCACTTCCAGAAACATCCACTATTTAGCACGTATTGTGCTATGTGCGCCTACTCAGCAAACATTTTTTTTTTTTTGAAACAGAGTCTCACTGTGTTGCCCAGGCTGGAGTGCAGTTGCGCGATCCTGGCTCACTGCAACCTCTGCCTCTAGCATTCAAGTGACCCTCAGCCTCCTGAGTAGCTGGGACTACAGGCATGAGCCACCACGCCCAGATAATTTTTGTATTTTTAGTAGAGATGAGGTTTCGCCATGTTGGCCGGACTGGTCAAACTCCTGACCTCAAGTGATCCACCTGCCTTGGCCTCCCAAAGTGTTGAGATTACAGGTGTCAGCCACTGCGCCAGGCCAGCGAACACTTAATACAAACTTATAGAAATGATATTTAATTGACAGAGAGTATGTATGTTGAGGAATAAAATTAAAGTTTTAAATATGAATGGTAAGAGCCTTGTGAAATCTCATTTTCCTCTGCATACATGACAAATAAACAACCAATGTCATGGAGACCAAATAAGCACCAGTGAGCTGACCAGGAGTGAGGGCTTTGGTAGGAAATGGGACCTTCAGTGTTAAAATCAAGGAAGTGCCCAGCAAACCAGAATGGCTGGCCATTCGAATAGAGTGAATGAAACTACTGTCAAGAAAATCAAAACCTCTAGTGTGCTTTCTGCTGGAATGTACTTTTACCAGTAAACTTGAAATCACTGATAATTTCCTCTCTTATTACAATATTGTCTCCTACTAGTGCTACCATTTTCTTCAGAAAGCCAGCATTTTGTATTCTCTAGTCTTCTTATTATTGTGGCTGCTATTTTGACTGAGAAGATACTCATTTCCTTTGGAAGTATCACCATAAAGACACTCTGTGAACTATTTTAATCATAGTTTTTGGTTTTGGTTTTGTTTTGAGACAGGTTCTCACTCTGTCACCAAGGCTGGATTGCTGCAGCCTCGACCTCCCAGGTCAAGCAATCCTTCCACTTTGGCCTCCCGAGTAACTGTGACTACAGGCACATGCCACTATGCCTGGCTAATTTTTGTATTTTTTGTAGAGATGGGGTTTCGCCATGTTGCCCAGGCTGGTCTTGAAGTTCTGAGCTAAAGTGATTCTACAGTTATTAAAAGTAACTCACAGATTTTATTCCATGATAGTTCCTAGCATCATGATGTTACTATTGGATGGAAATAGCTGGGATTTTGCTATATTATGACACTTGCACATTCATTACGTTTATCTTGCCATCACAGTAACAACTGTCGTTCCCATTTTCCTGATGGAAAAATAAAGGCTAGTGAAATCAACTGACTAGCACAGGTTGTAGAACTAGCCACCAGTTAAACCTACTGTCTATGATGGCCTTGAATTTCCATATTAATAATAACTCTCCACTTTCCAGCCTATTAAATAGGTCTAATGTCCATGGACACAGAAGAAATGTGACTTAAAGTTTGTAGACCAAAAGGTCTACTGAAAAGCATTTTTTCAGGTCTGTCTTATATGCATCTCTGATAGCTTCATGATTGACTTTTCTAATTACTCTCATGAGATCATAAAATCCAACTCTCTGACAGACTGCTATTGAGTTTCCTTTATTTTTATCTTGGATATGCTATTTGCGTTTTAAATTTTCATGGTAAGCATTATTGAGAAAGTAGATTCTTCATAATATTTCAAAAGAAAGCTACATTCAAAAGCCCGAGAGTTGAGGGGGGGAAAAGGGCAGTTCTGATTTTGTTTTTTAACTTAAAGTACCCATGATAGAAGGTTGAATTTCAGGGCACCAGACCACACTACTTTTCTTCAAAATAGAAGTTGAAGTCCTCTTTACTTTTTTCTATTTGCCATGCATGAATAATAAAAAAAACAATCTGTGCCCACAACCCATAATTCACTTTAGTGGAAGAAATTTCTTGGGAATTATATTCTAGAAATGGCTGTAGTCTGGCAATTCTAGAATACTAAAATAAAGAAGTCATTTCAAAGAAATTTTCCTAATAAAATATTTTCCCTCTGAAGGATAGCTCTGCTTTAGTCAAATTCACATAATGAAGGGAAAATAAAAGCCTAAAGCTAATTCTGTAGGAATATATGAATACATGCAAGCATTGGTACAAATTAATGGTTATCAAGTTACAAACTCAAGCAGTTTATTGGGCAGAATATTTGCAAAGTCAAAACATACACAGAGGCAACTGTTACAAATGTAAGGAAAAAATAACAGAACAAAGATCATTGAAAGATTTATAGTTCAGCTTTAAATGCCTGTAAGCAAGTTTCTGTTTGAATTCGGTTCATCCTAGACGATTCCAAAATGGGAATTCACTGAACCCTAACTTGCAAAGAGAACTGACAGCAAGTCAGGTACACTTCACTCCAGTTGGTTAGAGCTGATGTCACCTTCATGGATTTATGGTACTATGGGTGATGTGTATATCTGTCTATGTATACATGCTCCCTCCAGCACTAGAGAAAACGAGTTTCAGGACTATAGATTTTGAATCTACAGTTATAATGTATACATTACTAACAACCTTAAACTCTACATTTTATTTCTTATACATGTCTGGCTCAGGTTTATATAACAGAACTATCCAACTTTTGTTGAATACAAGAATTTCTCTAAAAATTCTCATCATGTGCCTCTTTATATAACATTGTTGTATTAGGATTTGCAAACTAAGTAGCTCAAACCGTTGTCCTATTATCCTGTAACTCTAAAAGTACAACAACAAAACATGACTTACCCTAATTTATAAACCAATGATTGCCACTTGCATAGACAGCTTTTGATAAACTGAATAAGATAAATAGCTATTTAAACATATAACTCAACACCATTGTTATATTTTATGATCAGTTTAAGAGGGAATGATATCACAATCACTTGTGAAGCAGTGTCATCAAATCATTAAAGCTATTAAGTTCTAACATCCCTAAAAAAATTGCCTTATTAAAATAGATTGATGAACTATATCATGTCATGTCTAGATAGCCCCATTCTACGTTTAAGATATCCAAAAAATATCATGCAGCTCAAAAAATACATTAAAATAAAATAAATATATAATTTCCATTTGATTATTATAGTAATCTATCATATCAAAATCTTAATGTAGTATTTTTTGTCAAAGTATGGTTCTTGCTATAATTCAAAGACCACAGCTGAGACAATAAAAGACCCTTCATGTTTCACATATATTTTCTGTCATCCACTAAGAACATCATTTTTTTTTAGGTTTACCGATATGTTTGGAGTAGAAGAGAGCAAAGTGGTATTATTAAAGTTGTAAAATTTTATGACAAGGTTTGACAATTTTAGCACAATACTGAGAATTATTTCTTGGTTCTCTTTAGCATTGTTTGTATATCTCTTAACTGTTAATGATGCATACTAAACTACTATAGATGAAATATGATGATTCTGCTTTAAAATATTCCAGCCAAAAAGAATGGGTAGAATAGATAAATCAAGATGGGAAAAGTGTTCCTAACTGTGGAAACTGGGTGATAGTTACATGGAGTTGATTGTATCATTCTCTGTGCTTTTGTGTGTATGTGAAAATTTCCATGCCTTATTCCATTCCTGCTGCTATATCAAAATACCACAGATTGAGTAATTTTTATAGAACAGATATTTATTTCTCACAGTTCTGGAGGCTTAGAAGTCCAAGATAAAAGCATCAGCAGAATCAGTGTCTGGTGAACGCTCATTCTCTACTTCCAAGATGGCACTTTGTTGCTACATCCTTACATGGAAGGAAGGCAGAAGGACAACAGGGACCAATGCTGTGTGACGCCTCTTTTAAAAGGCATTAATCCCATTCAAGAGGACAGAGCCCTTAGGACCTACTCACCTCTTAATATTATCACACTGGTATTTAAGTTTCAACATATGAATTTTGGAGGGACACATAAATTCAAACCATAGGACTCAGTCTGTTTTCTGTTGCTATAACTGAATCCCTGAGACTGGGTAATTTTTAAAGCAAAGAAATGTTATTTCTTACAGTTCTGGAGGCTGAGAATTCCAAGGTCTAGGGGCCACATCTGCTGAAAGTTTTCTTACTGGTGGGACTCTCTGCAGAGACCGAAGACAGCACAAGGCAGCACAAGAGAGAACCAAACGGGCTTGTACAGCAAAGTCATTCTCGTGATAACCAATCCATTCTCATAACAACCTGGTAATTAGTTAACCCATTCATCCATTCATCCACCAATCTCTTAATCTATTCTGGAGGGCAAAGCCCTCATGACCCAATCACCAATTAAAGGCCTCACTTCTTAATACTGTTTCATTGGGAATTAAGTTTCTTTTTTGTTTTGTTTGTTTGTTTGTTTGTTTGAGATGGAGTCTTGCTCTGTGGCCCGGGCTGGAGTGCAGTGGCACGATCTCAGCTCACTGCAACCTCCCCCTCCCGGGTTCAAGTAATTCTCCTGCCTCAGCCTCCCAAGTAGTTGGGACTACAGAAATGCACCACCAAGCCCAGCTAATTTTTGTATTTTTCGTAGATACGGGGATTCATCATGTTGGCCAGGCTAGTTTTGAACTCCTAACCTCAAGTGATCCGCCCTCCTAGGGCTTCCAAAGTGCTGGGATTACAGACATGAGCCAACGTGTACAGTCAAAGATTAAGTTTCAACATGAGTATTGGAGGGGGCAAACATTCAACCATAGCACCAAAGTATTAAATTTTAAAAAATTTTAATCTCAATTCATCCTATCTTCACAGGATTCACTTTAGTAAATGTGATTCAATGATGTATATGAACTTTATGTACCAGTATTTTTTATTCTTTTCTGAATCCAAACATGAAAGAAAATTTACCTGTAAATGATTATTCTACCACGTATACATAGCTGCTTAAAATAGTTTAAAATCAGCAAGATTTTTGGGAGATCTATTCTTGAAGTGATGTAACTAGTGGCTTTATTGTCTCAAAAGTGGTAGAAAAATTTAAGGAACACATTCAGTCGTTATTTCCCTGATAT
Organism: Rhinopithecus bieti; assembly: GCF_001698545.2. Lineage (NCBI taxonomy): Eukaryota > Metazoa > Chordata > Mammalia > Primates > Cercopithecidae > Rhinopithecus > Rhinopithecus bieti. The sequence continues at coordinate 40,100 of NW_016820224.1, read as the reverse complement.
GAATCAATGAGAATCCTTAATCCAAAAAGCTGAAATTCAAAATGCTCCGAAATCCAAAACTTTTGAGCACCAACATGACACCACAAGTGGAAAATTCCATACCTGACCTCATGTGACAGGTCAAAGTCAAAACACAGTCAAAACTTTGTTTGACAAAATTATTTAAAACATTGTATCAAATTACCTTCAGGCTATGTGTATAAGGTGTGTATGAAACGCAAATTTTACATTCTGCTGGGTCTCATCCACAGGATATCGCTATGTATCTGCAAACAGATATACATATCTATGTATATGCAAACATTCCAAAATCTGGAAAGATCTGGAAACAGAAACACTTCTGATCTCAAGCGTTTAGGATAAGGGATACTCAACTTGTTTTTATTCAAGAAACATACTAGGGGATGTAGAAAACAATAAAATAGACAAGACATTGGCCCAACTGTCAAAAAGTTAACAGATCAGCAGACAACATAACATTAGCACATAGCAAACAGCAAACAACAAACAAATGGCTGAAAGCTGAACTGCATGTTTCTGGCAGTAATTATAAAGTAATTTATCAAAGTGAGAGTTTTCTGAAAGTCTCACATAAGAGATGGGATTAGAAATGGTCTTTTAAAAATGGATAAACTTTGGGCAAGCTGGAAAAAACATCATGTTGCATGCAGAGAGTTCAGCGCAAACAAAGATATAAAAAAACATGAGTTCGCATGGTATGTATATACTAAAGAAAGAATTGAGCCCAGAGCAAGGGCACACATTAAGGAATAATGATGACAACAGTAATAATAATAGCAAACCCTTACTGTGCACCAAACACTATTCTAACTGTTCTCTATATATTTTTCCTTAAGAGTTACATGTTGTTAGTGAGAACCCAACATTGCAAATGAAGAAACTAAAGCACGTTGAGGTTAAGTAACTTGACAAAGATCACAGACTTAATAATGGTAGAGCAAGGCTTTGAACCCAGACAGTCTAGATCTAGAACACATGCGCTGATTTCCATGGGATACTGCCTGCCCAGTGGGACTTGATAGGGAGTTTGGGAGCAGATAATGAAAGTCAGACAGGACTTTCTACTTGATACGGACTAATCATATTGTTTTCTTAACAGACAGATAACACGGCGCGAAATGCAGTCTCTGATACTAAAGTGGACTTCATTCCCATCTTTACTTCAAATGACCACTACCTTTATGGACTGTCCAAAATTGTACAGTCTAGAAGCTGAGAGCTAACTTTTGCTCTGTTAAGTCAAAGAATCAGAAAACTGTTGGCACTAAGTTTAAGCAACTTGGCTGGAAACACATAACTTTGTGTTGGATCAGAGAACTAAAAATCAAAAAATTCTTGGTTTCAATCCTAGACTTCACAAACTAGTGCACACCTCTTCTCTCAGAACTGTAATATAATTCTAGAGGCTGAAAATGGAAGTGCATTTAACTGGATCTCAGCCGTCTGTCTCACATCTAATGACACAATGTGGTAACTATTACACAATAATTCACAGCCTGTTGTGTTTTATTGCACTTCAAGCAGATAAAATAAATAGTGCAGATATTTTAATAATCCTTTCCATTATTGTTCAGCTCGATACACAAACCCCACTGTTTATCCAACTCTTAGATTAAATCTTAAAACCCAGAATAGAGTTATAGAATCTAAGATTGTAATTATTCATGGTCTCCTCTTTTCATACTTTTGCTATTACCGCTAACCTTCACATCTGACTAGTTCTTAGGCTTGTTGCTAAGTTTGATTATTTTCACTACTTTTGTTATATACTAGAAGTATTAAGTTAGCTTCCAAAATACCTCCACTTTAAGTCCAGAATTAACTATGCGGGAGTACAAAACATTTGTATTGTCATACCAGAACTACTTTCTTGAACTCAGATGACAAACCATGTTGGTTTGCCCAAAACTTTCCTGGTTCAGGCACTGAAAATACTGCATTCCAGGAAAAGACCTCAGTTCTGGGCAAACAAGGAGAGATGGTCACCCTAATGTCTGGTACAGCTTCTAAACTGTTAGAGAAAAACCTGTGTGCCTTTCTCTATATAACTGTTTGTGTGCCCACACACAAAACACTAAACATGTGTAAGTGACAAAAAAAATTAAGACCTGAATAAAAGCAGAACTCTTGGCCAGCCTCCTGGAGAGACATTTATTCTCAGAATGAGAACTACTCCTTCCACTTAGAACAGAAGTGAGCCTTTGCCCTAAACCTTTGTTAATATACAAGGATAAAAGTAAAAACACTTCCTAGTAACTCCTCAAGTTGCAGTAATGCTGCTAATACACTGTGTTGCGAACTTAGGTTACCACTTTATCTGAAAAT